>NC_045720.1:20908621-21093772 GCF_009834535.1 Camelus ferus
AGAAGATTTGTAGCACTCTGCTTCAAAAAGCGGTTCCAAAAGGTGTAAAATCTATCACAGCATTTTTTACGTAGTAAAAATTTAGAGTGAGAGCCCCCCCCAAAAAAAACAAGGAAAAAAAAAAAAAGGAGGAGGAGTTCTAAAATCTCTTTTCTAGCCTAGCAGATTTATTTTGTGCCCATTTTCATGGATTTGGTTATGGGGGATTGAGTAAGGGGAGAGAAGAACTGCTCGATTCTGGAAAATATGTTGATCAGTCTCAGAATTTATTTTTGTCAGTTTTACACTTTTCTGAGCTTTATATTATACTCTCATTGTGAAGGAACTGAATCACACAGCCTTTTAGCCAGAGGCAGTTTGAAACTGGAAAATTCATTTGTAAAGCATGAAGTATTTTGTAAACTGGCTAAAATTTTTATTTCATCATGCAATTTATTTATTAATGAACATTTTTAAATCTGCAAAGTTAATGTTGAATACAACCTTGGCTAATTCAAATAGAGGTGTCACTGAGCATTTTAAACAGCCAAAACTCTGTCATCATTTCCTTTTAGAATATCACCAAAGGTTGTTATTTAAACCTAATCAGAAGTTAGACACTTTACAGGCTAGAAGTAAATACAACTTTAGCCATTCTAAATAATCAACAATGTATGCAAAAGGTATAGAAACCACTTTTTGTTGTGTCTAACAAAAAGAAATACTCACGTTTTCTTTGAATAGTTTAATTAACCTACAACTCACAAACCATACAGTTCACTCCATATTTAACACACAATTCAAAGTGTCTTGATATATTGATGGGGTTGTACAGCTTTCCCCACAATTTAATTTTAGAACATTTTGTCCTGCCCTCCCCAAATGAAACTCTGTACTTACTAGCAGTTTCTCAGTATCCTTCCCTGTCCCAGCCCTAGGCACATGCTAATCTTCTTTCTCTCTCTTATACATTGTCTATTCCGGACATTTCATGTTAATGGAGTCATAAAATATGTGATCGCTTGTAACTAGCTTTTGAAACTTAGCAGAAGGTTTTCAAGTTTCATTCATGTTGGAGCATATATTAATACGTCATTCCTTTTTAGTGCCAAAATAACACTCCATTGTATCATATTTTATTTACTTATTCATCAGTTAATAAACATATAGGTTCTTTTACTTTTGGCTATTATTAGTAATACTGCTATGAACACTGGTATAGAAGTTTTTCTATAAACTTGTTTTCATTTCTCTTGTATATATACTTAGAAGTGAAATTGTTGGGTCATGGAGTAACTTTATCATTAAACTATTGAGGAATTGTTAAACTGTTTTCCAAAACAGTTGTACCATTTTAACATTCCTACTAGCAAAGTATGAGGGTTTTAATTTCTCCACATTCTCATCAACACTTGTTATGGTCTTTTTGATTATAGTCATATTAATGGTTGTGGTCTTGATTTTAATTTGCCTAATGACTAATGATGCTGAACCCCCTCCTCTTTTCACAGAAAGAAATATGTACAACAAGAACATTTCTGAGATCATTTTTAAGGTTCAAGGACAGTATTTGTCTATCAGTTTTCTCCCACCCCTCAACACCACTCAGTTCTATCACCACAATTCAGCTTACTCTTCAAAGCTTTACATCAGATATTTATTTTAGGATAAGAAAATATTTTTATTCAAATCTAATCTTCATTTAACAGCTATAACTGGAAAATAATTAGATCTTTATTGCTGCATATCTGAAATGCTGTTGGGACAGAAAGGTAGCTGTCTGCATGAAATAAAAGTGACTGTGTTGAAAGATGATAATTCTAAACACAACCTTAGAAGAATAGTAAACTAGTCCTGAACAAATGAAGAAATACATGATGTCACGGTAAAAACCATTAATGTAAAGATGCTGTCTCTGCCCAGATCATTTATAACTTTAACAACATATAATCAAAATTGCAATTGTATTTTGGGATGTGTTGACTTGGCAGTTATTCTAACTGTAATCAGATGAATCAACTTTCATGTGTAGACAGGAAAATTCTTAAAAATAAGAATTAAGCAGAGACTTATCTTACCAGATCATTTACTAAAGTTGCGGTAATTAAACTGTGTTATTGGTGCAGTAACAGTAAACAATGAAACAGAATAGAGTCCACAGAACCATATTATAGCATTTCAAGTCAATGGGGGAAGAATGATGTATTCATTAAATAGATTTGAAATAATTGGCTATCTATTTGGGTAAAAAAATAAAAATCATAATTTAATGCAACTATCTCACATCTTAAGCAAAAAATGATTTCCACATGGATTAAAAATCTAAACATAAAGAATGAAACTTTGAAACTACCAGAAAAAAATACAGAAGAATATTTTACAAGCTTGGGAGTTGGGGAGTCTCCCAAGCTATCAATTCTAGGTCCCTTAATAGCAATCTCTTTCATATCACTTACTATGTGCTAACACCATTCTAAATATGATAAGTATCAACCCACTTAATCTTCACAATCCTATAGGTTAAAATTCTATAATTATCTTAGTTTTAAAGATGAAAAATTTAGGCACAGTCAAGTAATTTACTCAGAGTCACGCAATAGTGAGAGGCAAAGCTGGTGCTGAAACCTAGCAGTCTAGCTCCAGAGCCCTTCTCTTTCATCACACTTACTTACTTCAACAGACTTAGAGATTCAAAATACAAAAGAAAAAACTCTAGAAAAAACCTAACAGACAAGCAGCCTAGAAAAAGTTCTCACAAATTAATAAAGGTAAAAAATGAGACAAAAAAAAAAACAGTAAGAAAATGACTAAAGAATAGGAAGAGATCTTAAAGAAGAAATGCAAATATCTGTAAAACATATGAAAAGTCGCTCCACTTTAGTAATAATCAGAGAAAAGCAAGCTAAAAGAAGGAGCTATTCTTCACTATTCAGATTAACAAAATTGGGCATGTGTGTAAGGCATAGAGTATAATCATACACAGTTGGCAGGGGTGCAAATCAATGCAACCTTTCTAGGGGCCAATTTTTACAGTTCCTATCAAAATTTAAAGAAGTTTTCTTTCTCTTTCTGGCTTACTTCTCTTAGAATGACAATCTCTAGGTCCATTCCATGTTGCTGCAAATGGCATTATTTTCTTTTTTTTATGGCTGACTAGCATTCCACTGTATAAATATACCACAACTTCTTTGTAAAGAGGACCCTGATGAACTCATCTACAAAACAGAAACAGATTCACAGACATCTTATGGTTACTGAGGGAAAGGGAGTGGGAAGGGATAAATCTGGAGTTTGAGATTTGCAAACGTTAGACACTATATATAAAAATAGATCAAAAAAACAGCAAATTTCTTCTGCATGGCACAAGGGACTATATTCAATGTCTTGTAATAACCTTTAATGAAAAAAGAATATGAAAACAAAACTGTATATATATTATATATACACATACATACATAGCTGGGACATTGTGCTGTACACCAGAAATTGACACATTGTAACTGACTATACTTCAATTAAAAAAATACTAAAAAAAATTTAAGTAGGCTTTATCTTCCATCCAACATTCATTCATTTATTTAAAAAATATATTTATTGGATGCCTTTTATGTGACAGGCACTGTCCTATGTGCTGAGAATAAAAAGATAAGATCACTTTCATGCACCTTATATTTTAGGTGGAAGAGATAAGCAATAAATAAGTAATGAAATAAATGACTTATCTGATAATGTCTTATAAAGAAATAAACTGTGATTTGATAAAGGGTAACTGAACTCATGTTTTTGTGTGTTAGACAATTTATGCTACAGTTACAGAAGATTTCTGTTATGCTCCTTTCAAGGAATACCATTCCTTTGAATATTCTAATTTGGTACCAATTTTCCCACTGATTAAAATACTTATCCAGAAAGGTGCTATGCTGTAAGACATACAAAAATTAAAAAGATCCTTAATGCTTGAAGATCTTGAAGTCTATGTGAAAAAAAGTATCCAAGAATTTAGTCACCAGTCAAGTTTATATATGTCAAATGATGGAAACTTGCTAAATAAGTGGAATATAACTTCCTGTGTACTAGTGGAAGTAAAACATCACAAATGATTTTTAACTCAGATCTACTTGTGATAAGACTGGTAATGAGCTGTTCTTTAGTACAATGCCTTTAAACCTTGAAATTGCTCCTAAACATTTCCTAATGGTACCTGAAGTGGCTAAATAAATCCACATTGCACACAGTGCAGCACTTAGCTGTGTGTGTGGTCCACAGCACTCATTCAAAGTACAGAGTCTCCTAATTCATCTAAGAGCTCCACCAAGTCGCATACAGTAATCACAATAAATGATTCCCCATGGGAATCTTGTTTCACAACAAAGTCTGAGCACTCGGAGGCACATTTAAAGCATAATTAAATCCTTTTTTCTAAGTCATCCCTTAGAGAGTTGTTTAAAAGAAGGAAATACAGCATATTTAATTTAACTAACTATGACATGGTTAGTGGAGTGGACATAGATTGTCATTTGGATCTCCTCTCCTCACTGATTTCAATTTAGGAGAAGAAAATAAATTGTTATTGTTGGCAGGAAGGAAATGATACCCAAGCTGGCTTCTTTTTCAGGATGCAGCTACCACTGATTCTGAGTAGATATTTGAGTAGAAAAAGAAACTTATACGTAGTTTAGGAACACTGTTACAAGAAAGGATTACTAATTAAGGTAGTTTTGAATAAATTGACAGAAAGTAAAACTTTATTTAGTAAAGGTACAAGATCATGGAGCAATTATGATGGATGGCATAAGGCTCAGTAAGCAGAGTTAAATGACAAGAAATTTTATAAGACTGTAACGGCTACACAGAAATAGCTATTAAACCAATCACACACTTTCTTTTATAGTTCATTCAAATTTGTTATTTTTAAGATAAAGCAGTCAAATCAGCATGGATATAAGCAACCACTATCTCATTAAAGTCATTAATTATGATTATGGGGACAGAAAAGTTAATAAACCAAACGGATAGCTTAAAATTAACTACTGTATTTGTCTTTGATGTCAAATTTTATTAGTTTATTTACAAAGGCAATATTGATTTCAGGGGAAAAAATGTAGTTGCTGAAACAGTGTCATATTAGACATACTCAAAGGGAATTTTTACAGTCACTTGTCAATTCTGCCATTCCTTGACCATATACTATGTTAGTTCATGCCTCCATGCCTTTTGATTTGTTTTTTTTCTCTGTAATATACCACTCTTTCTCATCTCGGCTTCCAATTCCAGGTCATCATTCAAGGCCACATTTGTCACATTTTATGCAAAACTTTCCCAGAATCTTCCAAGCAATTCTTTATTCTGGCTGTCTCGGCACCTTGTTAATACACTGACTGCAGTTTTTAATAGTTATGCTTCTGTTGGTTTCTTCCAATATATTCAATTTCTTAAAGACAGAGCTTATACCTTTCATCTACATATTGATATTATCCAGCAAAATATCTTTTACACGGTAGGCAAACAAATGTTCATTAACTTAAAGAGCACAGAGGAATCTAGGATCATAGGTTACTAACTAATGTTATAAAAATTAGTTCACGATTTTCCTTTGGTACTATAAGGTGAAAAACATTTAAAGAGGTAAAGATTTTCATAACAGTTTAGAAACTGAGCATTAGAATTTTTAGGGAATACATTTTGTAATCTTATATTATTTAACATTTCAGAGAGATTTTTCCCTCTAGCTCGCACTTCCTCTTTAGAGATAAAAAAATTCAATTTGGATGTATTAGATGACCAATTTGTATTTCCTGAATTTTGTTCCAGGGAACACAAAGTTGATAGGTGCTCAATGCAGAAGGATTTCAAAGGACAAATTTGTTTTAAGCACACTAAATATAATAGTGTCCTAATTTTTTGGAAATTCACAGTACGTTTTAGCATATTAGAGATTCTGAACATTTTTAAACAATGATCCTGTTTAACCGTAACTCAGAATTTCCCTAATGTGTTTGATCATGAAACCTTTTATTGTGATTCAACTAAATAGAGTTCCTCCATACCTAATTATTAAAATGCTAGAGTATATTTACTATTGCCAGCAAGCTATCTGGAGACAAACCATCACCAGAATACATATTCCATACATTCTAAATGTACTTCAAAACTGCAAAGGTTTGTTATTATACTAAACCCTTGTTTATAAACTAAAGCATGTAAATATTTTACAAAATGCTTAAGAATATATTATTTGATATAATATTACAAATGTGGGTCTGGGGTCTGGTTCGTTCTTCAGATAGATCTCAAAAGTTATATATTCATGTTCGGTGATTTTTATTAAAAAACTAAAATTGAGGAACAGAATGATAGCTTTCTTAACCTTGGAAGAGTCTCCAACATGAGTTATTTCCATCGTCCAAGTGTAGGGAAGCTAACATAGATAAATCTAACAGCTTTTGTTATCTGTTATAATGTATTCATGCTTTCAAGTTGTGTTTGTTATCCTTGGAGCTAAATGAAACTTGCACCACTGTGAAAACTGTTGTGCAGCTGTCTTTTTTCCTTCTCTAATAACTAACAAGAATTGGTAATCTATACGTAGCATCATTTGCCCACTCTAACCTTGGGAACATTGCACTTCAATTTCGTCTCAGTATATTGAAGTAGAGATGGTAGGTACCTTATCATGACACAGATTCATCATGATTTCTCCAGCTTCATCTTGCTTTTCAGGTTAAATGCCTCTGTCAGTATAAAAGTGAGTTGAATTTTTTAGATGTTTGTTTCACCGGATAAATCATTTTTACATCTTGTGAATCCTTTTTCAGTGCAGTCTGTGAGCCTCAATGGTTTCTTCAGTGTTGTTCAATAAAAAGGAAGATCAAAGGTCCTGTCTGTTAAGCTTTCAATAAGCTGCTTATAAGACCTTCAAATTATCAACAGTATTTATCTAGCACAATGTGCTCTTCAGATTCTATGGAATATAGAAATAAAATAAAATATATAGGCTTGTTTCTAACCTAGATGGGGAAGTATGCCTTCGAAGCATGCCTTTATGATCCTAATAACATCACACAATTTTACAAGTAGTTAATTGTAAAGTGAATTAGAAAGATAGCATACATGATAACATAAAAATGAGGACAAAAAAAGGAGAGAAAAGAATATTCAGTGTGCAGTGAAAAGACTGAAAAATCATCATCAGTTCATGAACCTGCAAACAATTTTCTTTCTGAGTTACCGTTTGCTTGCTGGTGACTTTGTAGGTTTTTTGTTAGGCTCGTCTGAGATAATATATGTGAAAGTGCTTCCTAAACTGCAATCTTCTATAAACATGTAAAATATTGGTATTAATCACCCATAGGCCCATGAATCATCTCTGAACGCTTGCTGACAAATAAATCATTATAGGAATAAGATCCCAAATTTCTTTTACACTTATCTTTGAATGCTCAGAATCTACATTATTCTAGAAGTTAGTGTATTATTCAGGTTAATGAAGTGTCATCCCAGGCCAGATTTCCTCTTACCCTAGCTTTGACCTTAGTTAAGTTATTTAATCTCTCTGTGCTTATTTCTTTACTATAAAGTGAAGATAATAGCAAGGGTTTTGGGGAAAAGTAAGTAAGTTAATGTAAGTAAAGTGTTTAAGAACTGTTCCTGCCACATGCTATACACTCAGAATCTGTCAGCTAATCTTGTCAGTATGATGTTCCAAGGTTAGATGCTATTTTAACATCAGAAAACTGAAGGACAAAGGGACTTAACCTCTTAGAGCCACACAATAAAGAGAAATCACCACAGGTACGAGGCTTGAGGCTTAAATTGTGTCTTAAATTGTTGCTCCTTCACCATAATGTATCTAAGGAACATATATTCTGTCTATTCCTCACTCTTATGTTGTCTCCACTTTCCCGTCAACTCCTGAACAGAGGGGAAATGCATCTGCACTCTTAGTTGATCTGGTATAAGAAACATTTACGTCTTGACTATGTAATCCTGTATATATGTGGCTCTCAGCTGTAATCTAGACGAACCAGCACCTCAGACAAAAGATTCTTTGTACGTTACTCTTAAAACTAATGATAACTTGTTTTAGAGTGATGTCCAGCAAGAGTTGGAGCACTGGGTCTGCCAATTATTAGGTATGTTTTATTAGGGGTTCATAATAAGAGTACTTAGATTAGGTGTGAAGCTTTCCTTTAGAAAATGATAGTAATACCTGTTGAACAGCTCCTCATGCTTATTAAGCACTATATGTTAACAGTTGCTTATATACTGTTGCTACTCAGACTGTTTTTGCTTTTCTTTGCTACCTTTCTGTTCCTGTTTACTTTCTCTTTTTTCTCCTTCTCATTCTTCATCCTCCTCTTCTTCCAATCATTGTCATGTTATTCTTTTTTCTGGACACTTTTTCTGAAATCTCTCTTCTGCTAACATCCCACATCCAGTTCTATGAATTTTTTCATTGCCTCTTCTGATATATACATAATTTTCCCTCACTCCCAGAGCTGACATTCATAGTAGGTCCTTCTAGTACTATTATCATGTACTCTTTCATATTTTTGTATAATAAAACTTCAGATTTAATCAAGAATTCTATTTACTAATTAAAATATCCCCCAAACTAGTCATAACTTCCCCAAATTTCTTAATGTCATGCCTTATCACAGTTATGACATTGCTTTTCTAATATAAATAATTACTTCTAAAGCCATGGAACTCTGTAAGGAACTTATGCAAAGTCTCACATACAAACTAATTATCCGATGTTTCCACCATGGGATAGCAACAGGAGCATTTATACATATTTGATTTGCTTTTCTAATTACTACAATGTTTCATCATAACAAACCAATCTAAGAACACTTGGAATATTTGAACACTTGAAAAGCACATATGTAGTGTCTATTGTTAGCCCCTACATCTAGGTCAACTTTTGCTTCACTTTATTATGGCTCTTCTCCTGCCTAGTTCCTTAATCTTAATATTTCCCAGTATTTTTGCTGAATAGCAATATCTGCCTATGTATATACTAAATCCATCTATATAGTTTTAATGGAATACCTGAGAGCTTGCCAGTATTTCTTTGCCAGTACTCTTTGCATCCATTTGCAGTTCCTATTCTTTAATGCATAAAGCTTGTCAACTGCAGAAAAATCTAGGTGCTTTCTCAGTTTTGTTGCCAACATGAGGATTTTTTTCCTTTTCTCTCCACATAACGGAGTTTTCTTATTTTGTTAT
The DNA here is from genome assembly GCF_009834535.1 of Camelus ferus. Classification (NCBI taxonomy): domain Eukaryota; kingdom Metazoa; phylum Chordata; class Mammalia; order Artiodactyla; family Camelidae; genus Camelus; species Camelus ferus. The sequence goes on from NC_045720.1 coordinate 20,917,832, forward strand.
GTTACTTTGCAGTCATAGGACTGATTGTTTTTAAGACTCCCAAGCTTCAGGACCTACAAATAGATCCCAGAGAAGTTCCACAGTATATTTTAAGAAATAAAAGTATCTTTAGAATAAACATATATACTCATAAGGAACAACCAAAAGATGATGTCCATTTAAATACATCATTCATTCTTTCATTTAATCATGCAGAAATTGAGAATTATGAGCTGCTTTTTAAGGCCAGATCTTTGGTTGAACCCAAGTCCATATATAAAAGATAGTAAGATAAGTCATTTTGTCTATTAATTTTATTGATTTTAAAAGAATATTACTTCCCATAACTCTAAAGTAGGGCAATGGAAGAGAGTGAATAAGTAAATTAATAATTTTAAAATGTGAAAAGGTCTGTAATGGAGATAAATAGAAAAAGTCATAAGAGTATTTGGAACTTGTTAGAAATGTTCCACACAGAAATGTTCTAAAGTGACGTTTTTTACCTGGGTCCTGAAATATAAGAACAATTCTCCAAATTAAGAAGTTAAGAGAGGAAATTATGTAGAAAGGAAACAGCATGGTGAATGAAATATTATGTTGAGACTATTTCGGCATTATTGTGTTGGGTATATAGGTGAGGGGGCAGTGACAGATTTGAAAGAGAAGGCAGAAGTAAAAAGTTAGAGAATAGAAATAAATGAACTTTCACTGGAGATATATTATTGGCAATATAATTTACAATCATTTTATCTACTGTTCACAAAGATTCAATGAGATGGATATCATGGCCCCTCATTTAAAAATGAAAAATCTAAAATGCAGAGAGGTTTAGCATTTTCCAAGGCCACACAGCTAAGAAACTATAGAACTAGATCCAAAGTGTGGAATATCTGCCCACAGAGCTTGCCCTGTTTCCACAACCATGTACTGCTTCAGGAAGTTCACCACAGGGTGGACAGAATAGAGTGCAAAGATGCTTATGGTAAATAATAGATACTTTACTAAATAGGCAATGTGGAGACACCACATATTTTTAGCATAAGAGTGGCATTATGAGTCTAGATTTTATAAGATAATGTGCACAGCACTATATATACAACCGAAAATAGCAAGGGAGTCTAAGACAAGAAAGATAAAGGAGAAATAATTGCAATAGAGACACTAAGAATTAACAGTTATTGAATGCTAACAATGAGTCAGTCATTATGCTAATATTCTACAGATTGTCATTTAATACTCAACAAAATTGTTAAAAGTGGGCACTTTTACTATGCTCACTGTTCAAATATGGAAAGGTGATCCAGGTGATGCCAGGTCTGTGTCCATTTTAGCTCTAAAAATCTGATGTTTCAGGAAACCCCTCAGTCCAGTGCAAACTGAGATTGTTGGTCACCTAGGTCTTGAATTGATGAAGTAATTCATCCAGTATCTAACGACTAACATGTAGTGAAGCCAGAATCTAAATTCAAACAATCTTACTCTGCAAACAGGTATGTCCTTGGGCAAGTTACTTAATCATTTTATGGTTTCATTTTTTCAAGGGCAGAGCGGAGATAACATCAATTTTCACCTCAGAGAGTGTTTTAATGGTGAAAGTAAAACAATATAAACCATAGAAATGCTTAGGCTAGTGTGTGACACATCAAAAGAGCTCAATGCATGTTAGCCACTTTATTCATATCTGCACTATTTTTATATGTGAATTATTTTATGGGGAAGAAAAGAGACTAAACTGATGACAGAGAATGAACAGAGTGGACTAAGGGCCCACTGGGGAGAAGTTGTGTGTGTTGTTAGTTGTCGCTGCTTTTAGCTTTTCAGGCTAGCTAGAAGTAATTCCATTAATTTACTAAGAACTTGAAGAGGAATAGACTTATTTGTGAGCAATAAGAAGATTTGTGTTTAAAATACTGAATTTCAAATATCAAAGGATATTCATTTTGTCCTATACATATGTTCTTAGTTTATTCCAGCCTGTTAACAGTAGAAATTAGTTGAAGGTGGACAGGTCTTTGTAATCCTAAATCACACAAATTTAACATTAATTTCAGTAGACTTTTTCTATTTTGTTAACAACTTTGTTGTGGTAAGTTGCTATTTTACATTCTGATTTATTTTCATAAATATCACCCAGTAATGAGGCAGTGGGGAAAAAAAGAGAATAGGAAAAGGAGTGACTATGTCCTCAAAAACAGCTATAACTCAAAAAACTTCCAAAGCTCCTGCACTCATGCTGTAATTATTCCCATGGTGCTTTAAAGCTCATGATAAACAGTTATCTTATTTGATTACCAAATATGTCCCAGTAGCCAATATCTGTGTGCTAAAAATATCCCTGAAATGGAAGTCAGTGAAGCTAAAATTGTGAAAGGAGCATTTCAGATAGCTGAAGATGCCTTTTCTGAAAGGAATGCATGCTGGTAAATTCAGAACTTTAGCAACTGTAATCATGTAAATGTTTCTCTTTGGATTGAATTTGCTTGATGATAATTTAGTTAATTTGGTAGTCTATTTTAAAGGCCATAGTACACATACTCAATTCAAGACAACAACTGTGTTGGATACCTACTATGTGCCAGACATTGGTTTAAGTGTTGTGAATTTAAAATTACCAAAAAAATTAAGGATTTCAGTTTCCTACTTAAACTCAGTCAAATAGATCAAAAAAGGCACCAGATAACTATTAATTCCATGGGATAACATGCCAAATATATGGTTGGAAGGTACAGAAGGAACGTAACTTTCTTCCATTCAAAATGGTTTTCTCAGGGGACGGTACCATCATTCATTCATTCATTCATTCATAAAAAATAGAAATCTAGTTTTTCTCCCTCATTTTCCACCTCAAACTCATTAATATCTTTTATTTCCACTATATCCCAGTGATACTTTTTACTTTATGTTGCTATCCTTGTCCCTGAGGACAATTATGTTGGCCTCTGGTCCCATCTCAGTTCTACAAATAAAATGTAAATCTGATTATGGGGTGTCCCTTGCTTGAAATCCTATATAACCTGTACTCTCTATTACCTGTGCTCCTTAGCAAACCAAACATTGGTTAAATGAGTAAATGAATGAATGAATGAATGTATTCTCTGCCCTATTTTCATTTTTGACTTTCCCCCAAATAGCAGGACATCTAGCTGAATAGAGCTACTGGCTTTTCTGAATACTCCATGATCTTAGCTTCCATCAGTTCTGTATGTTAGTGCTTCTCTGCTCTGTTATCTCTTTCAATTACATTCACATTATGAGGTTCTCTTCACCTTTCCACATGGATTTCATCTTCCCTAACCACCCCCAAGAAGATTTAAAATTCTTCTTCTCTCTGCTCTATGTCCACTATGTCTAATATCTCTGTGATTATAGCTATGCTCTTAGTCTTTGGAACTCTTTAACTGTCCATGAACCACTTGTGGGTGTAAATTTTATTTTGTTTATCTTTGTTGCTTTAATGCCTCATGTAGTCTTTGAAACACAGTAGGTTATTCATGTATCTGTTAATTATCAAAGGCATGAATAAAGTGGGCAAGTGAAGTAGAAGTACTACTGTATTCATAAAAGTAGAATAATAAAAACCATGTATCAGTCCATTACATTTTACAGTTTACAAAATTTTTACAGACATTATCTCATTTCAGTCTCATTGATGTGAGGTAAGTGATTGTAAAGGTAAAATGTAACTATATCAAAGTGAGAAGAGAAATTTTGTCTGTCATTTTATTTTTTAGTTTTCTACTGCTGAATCCTTAACAACTAAACCAGCAAGTATGTGTCCAATTAATGAACTAAAAATAACTTGAATTTTCCATCCAAACCATCACTACATTTATTTTGCATCTTCTTTAAGAGCCAACAGAACTGTCTTCTGATTTGGGGGGAAAAAAACGTTCCAATTCAAAATATTCCTTGCCTTCCTGGATTAAAAAGAGAATTTTTCCATGAAAGACATGGAAGAAAATTAAAAGACATATTACTAAGTGAAAGAAGCCAGTCTGAAAAGGCTACAAACTATATGATTCCAAGCAAATGACATTCTGGAAAAGGCACAGCTACAGAAGCAATAAAAAGATTGTGGTTTCCAGGGGTTTGGGGAGAGGGAGGGAGGGAGGAATGAACAGATGGAGCACAAGGAATTTTTAAGGTGATGAAATTATTCTGTATGATAGTATAGCGGTGGCTACATGTCATCATGCATTTGTCAAAACCCATAGAATGTACATCAAGAGTGAACCTTAATATAAACTATGGACTTTGTTTGGTTGATAATAATGTGCCCATGTTGGTTCATCGATTGTACCAAATATGCCACACTGATGAGGTATGTTGCGGGTAGGGGAGTATATATGTGTGGGTGGGGAGGGCTATGCGCAAACTCTCTGTATTTTCTGCTCAATTCTGTTGTGAATCTGAAACTGCTCTAAAAAAATAAAGTCTATTAAAAAAAAAGATAATTTTTCCAAGGTTTAGTTACAAGAAAAGATCTGAAATGTTTCATAATGTATGTGTTCTATATATTCCATCACTGGCAGCTCTTTTATGCTGCCCGTTCATATATAAATTTTGAATAATTTTCTTTTTTCTGCACACAGATTTCCTGAGTTAGTGTGCTTGTGAGGCATTTGAAGTAGTAGTTTTAAATGCAATTCCTGGGCTTAATCTTTATAGACTGTTGTTCAGTAGGACTGAGAGGGGCTTATAATCTTATTTAACAAGCACTGCAGCTTATTCTAATGTTGTGGTCCACAGATTACACTTTGAAAGAGATTGGTGAATGTAGCCTAATAGTATGATTGTCACTGAATGCCAATTCGTTGCTTTTAGAGTCAAAATATCATTACCTTTCAGTCTTAATTTTCTCATTTGTAAAATGTGGGGGTTTTACATACAAACATACACATACTGAAAGAGGAAGAAAGAGAGAATCTTAGTATTTGCCAAATTATGCTATAGTCAAAAGAAGTACAGAGATGAAAAAATGTGAAAGCTGTTATTTATTTAGTGTTTTTTATGTGCAAGCACTGATTTAAATCATCTTCACATATCAATTCAATTAACATTCACAATCACCTTACTTAGTGACATATTTTAATCCTCATTTCACAGAAGAGGAAAGTGAGTCATAGAGAAGGTACATAATTTGCTCAGGAGTCTATGCTTTTAAGTGGTGAAAACAAGATTGAAACCCAAAATGTCTGCGTTAAGGACATCCACTCCTCATCCTGAACAGCTATGTTTGAATTCTGCCTATCAAAATTAAAAAAAAAAAGCAGGAGAGGGAAGAGGCAAAGAGAACACTGGCACAGCTTCTGCTGCATTTCCATATGCTTAGGCTTTTTCAAAACATTTTGTATTTTTGGCACAATATTTCTCAAACTGCAACTAAAATTCAAGGCTGTTGCAGAGGAGCTGTTAGAATGGTGTCATTAAAGATTTTCTATCTGACGATACAACTATGTATTTAAAGGTTCAGAGAAATGTCTAAAAGAAAAACATGAACGCTCCAAAATAAAATGTAATAGAAATGAAAAGATAATTCTCATAAAGTGAAAAACAAATGACCACTAAATATGAGAAAAGCATTCAATTAGATTTTAATAAAAATGCAAATTAAAACAGCAATGGATAGCAGGACCCATTTTTACTGAATTGCATCTCTTAGTGTTTTCCAATATCTTTTTTTCTCTCTCCATCCCCTGCCATAAACTTTAAATATTATTGCTACTCAAGCACAGTCTTGGGTGCTTTATCTTTTTCTACACAGTTCCCTTGGGAGATTTTATCCTCTTTCATGGTTTCAAGTAAATGTTAATGAGTCCACAAATTCTGTCCCCATCCCTGGCATCTTCTTTGAGGTGCAGACTTATATTTAACATCTCTATTCCCCCAAGGAAGGTTAAGGCCAAAAAGTGTTAGCCAAAACCATGGTGTGAAGTCAGCACAAAGTTTACCTACCTCCTTATCTGGATGGTGTACTCCTGATCAGTGCTCAGACTTTGTACACCATCAAGGGGGCATCCATGGATTCGGTGAGCTCATTTTTAATTTATACATTACATCATTAAAGCTGGGCATAAGCAAGAACTGCCCTTAATGTTTCAGGATGTTGGTAAGTCATTTTTTCCTTCTTTTCTGATTGGGTATGGTTTTCATTATTTTTTGTCAGAATCCTTTTCTGTTTTACTTAATAGAATTCTCAAATAAATAAACTTTTAAGGCCAAGCTGTTTTATGCATATACTAGTTATTAGGCACCAAATTTATTCACCTGTTTTGAGTATTAAAAAAAATTTAGACTCTGTTTTGGGTCCTGAGGCTGGACTATCCAAATCCAATGTATGCCTTGTCAGCTGGCTTTCTGCGAGGTTCTACAAATAAGGAGACAATAAATGGAAAGGCAGAGAAGGCATTTGCATCTTCCTGTTTTCTTGCTTTTCCTCGAAGTGAATCTCCAGTGTGGACTTTCACCTCAGCAGCTGCACTTCATTTAATTCTCCAGATTCTTTTATTATCTCCCAAGGCAACTCATTATGCCTTCTCAATGTACAAGAACCAACTTCATTATGCATTCCCAGATGCGCAAGAACCAGCTGAGTGACGCCCGCTCCTCTGAGATCTGATTCCCAGATCTTTGGGAACCCTTCAGTGACCTTCTGGGTTCTGAAAAACCTTTGATTCTCCAGCTCAGTGGATGAAGCTGCTGTTATTTCCTGTATTATGATTCAGTGTTTCACGTTATCTGCCTTCAACATCTGTTTAACTGATGTTCTATATGTTCTTTCTGCTGAAACACCTATTGTGGGTTTTGTGTTCCTGACTGGATCCTGACTGATATACTGTTTTCATAGATTCCCATCCAAGACCTTCTATAAAATTTAGTGTATTCTCTCAGAGGAAACAGTTCATTTATTAAATGTATTTGAGCACCCTTCAAGTGTCAGGTACAGCATTAAGTGCAAGGAATACTTATGTGTTAGGGTAAATAAAAATATTTTCTCCAGAATAATACAGTCTAGTAAATGCAAAGAGGAATCAATAATTATAGCAGTATATAACCATAGATTTATATTTTAGCTGTAAGCAATATACAGTAGAAAAAGCATCAGGACACGTTCCTTAGTGTGGTGGGAGCTGGGGTAAGAAATAAGTGTTGAGAGATAAGATAAAACACCTTATAAACATTTATGTTACAGATCATTTTCTAAAGACTATAAGAACTAATAAGGTATTTAATCTTAATCATATGTATTAGAAAATTCCCTTTGGCAACAGTTGGAGAACGGTTAAGGGCAACACTGAAACTGGAGTGACTGGTTACAGAGGTATGGCAACCTAGCTGGTGAGACCCAGTGAGCACCTGAATGAAGGAAGAGACATTGGAATGGGGAAGAGGTAATGCTCAGAATTATTAAAAATATAAGATGGGACTGATCAGTCTGAGAGAAAGTTCCCATCTAGTTCAAATAAATTTCTGGAAACTTTCTTAAATATAAGAAAGAATTAAAATGTCAATTACCAAATGTCAATTTCCCAAAACCTCTAAAAGCACTCCCTACTGGACATTATTACTTGATGATCTGCAGGCACCTAAAAATAAACATGATCAAAATGAATCTCATGGTCTCTCTACAAACTTTGTATTTTCCTCTGAACCTGCATCCTGTTGAACTGTGCTGCCACCTCTAAAGGTCTGATGTGTCTCCCCTTTGCCTCATCCTACTCATCCAGTTTCCTCAACTGTCTCTTTCAAATGTGCATTCCTCCACTTCCATTTCTACTGGCGGTTCTGTGGCATGGCCTCTTCACAGCTATAGTATGGATCAATTTAGCAGACATAATTGTTCTCCTTGCTTTTTTGTTAAATTGCTCCTTAGATCCTCAAAACTTAGTCTTTCTACAGCATAAATTTGAACAGGTGATTACTTTGTTTTAGGACTTTCGTCATTCAAACTGACCCCTGTCCCTCTGTCCACTTTCATGCATCGACTTTCTTAATTTCTCTATTCTCTGTCAATATGCAGCTATTTGAATTTCTTAGCACTAGTGTCCTTGCTTTTGTCACTCTGTGCCTGTCTAAATGCTGTTCCCTGTCTGTGAATTTCCTCTTTTTCATCCTAACACACTTATTCTCTTTCAAGATTCATCTCAATATCACATCCTTTGTGAAATGCTAATGTTTAGCAACTGTATTACTGTTGTGTAGATGTGCTCAATAAACATTTGCTGAAAAGAACCAGTGGGTTTAGGAGACTTGTAATATAGACTCATAGGATTTCCCCCACTTATTATTACTGTCCAGTTCTAATATTTAGTCATAGTTCAGCATTTCAGTATGTAGCGGTATTGTTCAAGAAAAAAACTCTCAGTTAAAATACCTAAATTATGCTATGATACACTTGATTTCTTTTTTCACAAAAACAATAAGAAGAAACAAAAATCCAAAAGAAAAAATGATAGACTCAATTGAACAAGTCACTGAAGAAATATAAAAGGTCAACAACCATAAAATTACTCTATCAATTTGAATTAAATAAATGTTAGGTAGAGCAGAACTATAATAAGTTTTTGACTATAAAGTTTCATTTATAATAATACTAATGCTAATGAGGTTTGTGTAAAATTTAAATGATCTTAGTTCAAAATTACTGTGAGTTTAAATTGGTAAATTATTTCTTGAGAATAACTTAGCAATATGTAATTCCACATGTAGGACTCTAAGCAAACATTCAGATATGTAGTTCAAGATGTTTGCTATGGTAATATTTATGAGTAAAAATTTAAAGCAAAACTTCTCCAGGAATAGGAGTTGTTTAAACACATTTTGTTATAATTATAATTACATATGTTAAATATATTAATAAATAATTTTTTCTACATTAATTTAAATAAAATAAAAAGATAATATGAATATATGGTATGGTCATAAGAATATCAAAATTACTTATGTCTGAGTAGGTAAACCAGTAGCATTAGGTTTTCTTGTGTGGTGGAACAATGAGTATTTTTGTTTGTTTATGCTAGTTTATCTTCTACATTTTCCAGATATAGCCTCTTCCATAAATTTCTATCTTACTTCCTTTACCAAAGTGGCCATTTTATTATGTAATTAATGTGCTTTTTTGACCTCTCAGGCAGACTTTATACAGCAAAGGGATGTGCACTTTTCTTTTTTCATTCCTCATTGCATCTCCTAGAAACTACCATGTAAGGGGCATTAGGTACTTTAAATGTTTGTTTAATAAATGAATTAATAATTGGACCGGTATTTTGAAAAGAGTTTTGCTTCTTCAATAGAGATGGAATTATCCTAATGGAATTTAAGCGTCATAGTCCTGCATTTGCTCAAGCCTCTCAAAAACCCAGAAGGGACCTTAGTAATTTTATTTTTGTAATTTTGCATTCTTTTTCTAAAAGTGAGACCCCCCCCTTCCAAAAGAATAAACTTTAGGCCTGGATCTGTCTCTGCTCCTTGGATGTTCTTTATTCTCATAAACTTATCTTTCATGTGTTAATGTTTCATTTTGTACAATCCTCTGTAATTTCCAAATATGTGCTATAAATTGGTTTTTTCCTCTTAAACCTTAATTATCTATGAACACTATTTAACTGTGCTTCTCTTCCCACTTAAAATCTCAGGAATCATTTTAATTTACCTGTAGTGATAAATTTCCGTCAGTTGTGCCAAAGAAACAGGAAATCTCCTAGAATAATTTGACAACTTTATTGAAGAGAAACATCTATTTTTGAAGTCAAGAAACACCGCGCAAGCTTGGCATTTATATATGGAGATGAAATCTGGATCTATTCCTAGCTGAAAAAGCTGGCGGCCTGGAAAGGCCTGAGGGAAGGGGTGAGAAGCAATCATACGAGAGTTGCCTTTTTTTTTTTTTCTCTTTTTCTTGTTGGCTTATTTGTTTTACTTCAGACTGCAGACTTCAAGGCACTGTTTTCTGGCTACATCACACGTTTTGCAAACATTTTGTCTCTGAGTAGCACACATCAAAGACAACATAAGAATATAAAACCTTCCTTGGGCCAGATGGAACTTTAATTTGGTGATTTATTTCTGTTAAAAGTAATTGCTCCAAGTATCAATTTGATTCACAGAAGACAGAATTAGCTTAAAATCACTCTTTTTGTGTTATAATGGAATGTTACTATTGGGGCACTTTGGCTTTGAAATTGGATGTTAGTGAATTGTGGTTGGTTTTCACAGCCAGTCTCAAGGAAACTGGCAGCAGTTATTCTTTATCATAAGTTGTAAGAACCTTGGGCTGGGATTAAGACCCATTTCCATAAAAGGCATTTACAATGCTACCTCTTTTTCTAATTATTTCTCCTCTTTCTAAATTAAAAACAGATGAAACATACAAACATTTTTTACATGTAGATATTCCAATGATATTTCAGGAAAATGTAGTTCAGAGATAGGGTATTCTTTTCAACTATATTCTATTCATGCTTCTCTTTGAGAAATTCAAGGATGTGATGGCAAATAATTTGAACTGAACTGAACTTATGAAACTAAAATGTAATAAACAAATAGAAAGCCAGCTTTCCCAAAGAAGGTGAAATTATAACTAATACAGAAGTATCAAAATGATTATATGTTAAAGATTTTAATTGTTAATCAGTGAGGGGACCAGGTAGTTTCTATAAACAGTTAAAAAGAGAATTCTTCAAAGAACAGAAAACATACTTAAAGGACAAGAATATTGAAATGAATATGCAAATAGAGGCAAAACTGGGAAATCAACTGAATATCTACTGGAAAGGACTAAATTTGCATTGCTATCAGTTTTCTACATCTTGCAGAGCTGTAAAATAGCTTCTATAGAACAGGAATCAGATAAAGCGGAGGGGTATATAAGCATATAAATAGTGCATAGCTTTCTGTTGATCCACAAATTTTCCCTACACATAAAAGACCACTAAGGCATAAAGTCATTATTTTCCATTTTTAGCTATCAGAGAAATATAACTTTTGATCAAATATTATAAAATACACAAAGGTATAGTATTAGAATAATTATAAATTGTTACAGAAATTAGAGTTATAACTTGAATTACAGAGGAGGGTGGAGCACTTAATGATATGGAATGCATTGCAAAGCTCTTTCATAATCACATTTTTCTGATCTTGGTTGCTGACATGTGATCTGCTTCAGTGCTGAAGCCAAAAACTTAGAAAATATTCCTGACCAGGTCTTGCTCATGCTACACATCAAACCTATCACCCAGTCCTGCTTTATTTCCACTGCAGCTCTTAAACCCAACCAAAATATTGCTTCCTTCTTAACCAAGCTTGTATCATTTATACTCCTCCTGGACTATTGTAATAGCTTCCTTACTGGTACTCTGGTATTTCCTTTTACGCATGATATTCTATTACTCTCAAAATACTCAAAGAGTGTGTGTGTGTGCGTGTGTGTGTGTATTTGATATTCTCAGAAAACCCTTTATTACCAAGAAGGGATATGTGGGTTTTTTTTTTTTTTCATTCCAGGCAAAAGAAAATAGTAGTATGGTTTATTTGCTTAATCTGGGTTTATGTTCATTATAATTTCCTTCCTCTCCTTCTGCTTATGACTATACTCAAATGTTCCTTCCATGGCAAAGAACAAAAAACAAAAAAAAAAAAAAAAAGAGAGAGAGACCTTTTTTCACTGGCCCAGTGTTTCTCACAGTGATGATTTTTACATGTAAATAAAATGCTATTATTCTATTACTTAAAATCTAATGAGTATACACAGTTTTTTTGCAGAATGAAATCCAAATTCCTTTCATCTTGTAGCACTTGTGCAACTTGGAGCACATTTCATTTCTTTCAAATCCTTTAAAGCAGTGTTTCTCAAGCTCAGCACCTTATGAGGGGCTGTCGTCTGTGTGGGGGGAAAATCAAGCATCATTCCAGCTTCTAACCTCTATATGCCAGCATCAGTCTCAAACATGCACACCTCCTCAGTTGTGGCAACCAAAAATGTTTCCAGTCATTCATTGCCAAATATTCTCTGGAGGGCAATATTTCCCCTTTTGAGAACCACTGTTTTAAAATACTAAATTTTCTTACACCTGGGCATTCCCTTATGAGTTTCCTCTACAAGCAAAACTCTTCTTGAGGCTCCATGCATAGCTGGCTTCTTCTTCTCCAACAAATATCAACAAAACATCTCTTGTTCTAGGATACCTTTCTTGTCCATTCAATCTAAAACTATTATGTACCTTTCTTTATACTCTTAGGATTAAATACTATACTTTTATTCAAATAACATCACAATATATAATCAGATGTTTATTTAATGTCTACTTCCTCAATTAGACTAACAGAGGAGAAAATTTCAGTTTGGTTCATGATTGTACATTCAGATCTTAGCACTGGATTGACACAGAGAAGACACTATAAACATATTTTTTGAATATGTGAAAGAAAATTGGAATTAATCTCCCCACTCATAAATTGAGATTTGCACATTATAAAATATTTGGAAGCTCTTAAATGGCTCATTGAGCTTAGGGCACCAGTGACACCAAGAATAAAAGCCTTTTTAAGAAGAGAAGTAGAGAACACCATTTTTATATACGTTGTTGTTGCTATAATTATTATCATCATCTCCACACTGTAAATTCTAGAGAAGCCAGAAAAATATATGGAACTCTGTGTTAATAATTTAGAGGTATGTTGTCTTTGTATCAGGCTTATTTATTTGTTTGTTTATTTTATTCCCTGCATAGTATTTTGAAGATAAAGTGATTTTGAAAATCTTTCACAGAAACATGCACACTTCGGTTTCACGCATGCTCACATGTATTCTTTACAAAATATCGGTTTTGGAAACTTTTCAACTAAGAAAGATTTTTAAAGTATTGAATAAATATCTTTTCATAGATTACTCATGACTCAGTGCAATTTGCTATAATAATTTTGTGTTGAAAGCTTTATTTTATGCATAAAGTGATTCAACCCCAATATAGATTTCAAAGCTAGTTAGTGGAATTGGGCTGACATGCAGGTGGTCTCACTTCAAGTCTTGTGCTTTCCCAAATAATAGAGATTCTACCCTTTGTAAAATATGTATATTTGTATGTTTTTATAAAAATCATATATCACAAACTCAAGTTGAAAATTTGAAATACGTCTTTTATTTGTAATAAAAACATTTTGCAAATGAACTAAAAATTCATTTCTCAGACATCTCCCACATAAAAATCATAGGGAAATGCTCGGTTTAAATTGCAATTTTTGTTTTGTAGCTCTTACTTTTGACTTATCAACATCTCCTAAAAAGTAGTAAGAAATAGATAAATCAGTTATTCTGATATTATTTCATAGGTGAGATGTCTTATCTGTATATATACTGAGATAATTATTCTTTCTGTATTTTAAAAAGCAAACGTTAATGAAGGTAGACTTTAACGAGAATTTTAAAAAAGTGATATCAAAGTTTGTTTCAAAATTTGATTTCTTACATAATAATTTCATTTAAATAGCATAATCAAATATAGTATCATAGGTGGACAGAATGTACCATGTACCATTAAGTACATTGTATAGTACCCTTATTTATAAACAAATTTTAAAAATTTGGAACAAAATACATGAATTTGTTATTATCACTTTAATCAAAATATTAATTACTAAGAAATCATTTAAAACATATATTTACTTTTAAACATCACCTTACCATAAGAAAAATATATTGAAATATTAAAGATATTTATTTAATCCTTAAAATTAAAAAAAAAAATTTATTTACATACCAGACATTTTCATATCAAATAAAATAAGTTTTACGTTTCAAAGGCTATTTGGAAGAATTTTCATATTTCTCCAAGAATCTATTTTTTGGCATATGTATTCTGCCTTTAAAAAATCATTAAATTTCACCTATGTTCAAACATACACATTTATAGATGTCCGTAATTATGAGAGGCATTGAAACTTCTTATTCAAATGATGAGTTTGAGTTCAACTGAACTTAAAAAGATAGTGCAAATAGGTTTTTTTAAAAAAGTATTTTAGAACTACATTTGATTTTAAAAGTAGTTTTAAATAAGTTAAAATCCTTGTCTCTGTACAATACATTAATTATAAAATCTTACTCATTTTTATTTTAATGTGAGGCTATAATACTTAAAATACTACACAAATCAGTTAAAATAAGTGTAAGATTTACATCTTACTCAACAAAACTTATGAGGTGTTACTTATATAGCTTCTCATAATAGTAAAGAGAGTAAGGCTTCAAAGGCTATTAGGACTATAACTAAGGCAATGAGGTTTACTACAATCATATTTGAAGTTTGGACTATATAAAGACAATCAAATGATTGAATAAACATGACTGGACACCATACCTTAAATAACACCCACTGTATATAACGTGCTACACAATAAGTGCATAATTTTTAAGAAGTTAAACACCACACTCTCATTCAAGAATAGAATATACACGTCAGCATTTTATTTAACTCATGAATGAGGAAACCAGCCCTAATAATGAGGCTGATTCAAAAGGATTTAAAATGCTGTGAATTTATGGATTTTAAAGGAAAAGTGTGAAATAAAACTGCAAGTTTAGGTACGGAACTGGTTACGTATTACAGGGCAATAAAACTATCCCCTCTGAGGTCACCTTTTCTAATAGGCAGAAAATAACTGTTTCTCTACCTGACAAAATTAACAATTTAAAAGATAACTTCATAAAGTCTGTTTTTCACTCCTTGTTAGTTGAATCAATAAAAATTACTTTCACATAGATAATTAAATAATCCTTGGGTGTGTCTCTTAGAGAATGCTCCAGTACGACATTAAAAGGACACACAACCACCTTTTTCCTTATTCCTACATTTTGGAGTAAAAAATAAATAAAATAATTATACATGAATTCTAATGTCAAGTTTCTTTCACCTGAAGAATTCATGGAGACCCTTATCCTAGTTATGATTAATGTAACTTGTTCTTATTTCATTTATGCATTCTTTTAATTCTTCTGTAAGTCATTTCTATCATTTTATATTCTTATATAAAGCCCTCTTCCTTTATACTGGCAGATTTTTAAAATTAAGTCTCATCAATACTAATTGCCAAATATTCTATGTCTTTCCCAGAAGTCTTTTTTGTAAAATGCTCTCTCTTGACAATAGCTAAGAAAGTTCATTTCTTTTCATACTTTTTGTGAAGTATTGATTGACAGTTTTTTTTTTTAAATTTTCTTGGACATTTGTGGGTGTATATGTATGAGATGATCTTTGGCTTTTAATGTATCTTGGAGAGTTTTCTATTGGCTGCCTTTGAACTCCGCCTGTTCCCTTCAATGGGGTGAAAAATGACTTCCAGATTACAGCCTAAGCTTAAAATGAATTTCCCATCTTGCAAACATATTCTTGGCAACTACTGGCACACAGGAGTTATAATATATTTGTTGACTGACTGAAAACAACATAATGGACACCATTATGTGTTATTAAGTGTCCCTTCTGGTTTACAATTTTTTATTTTGTGAGTTATATTAGCAATGATTTATGAGACATATTAGGATGTCCTTAGGGAAAATACCTGTTATCTGTAACCATTATTCAGTGCTGTTCCACTCTTAGCGTGACACCTTTTTACGCCATTATACTGAGACTGATTTTATAAGTGAGGCAAAGCCATACAAAGATTTTGATAAACTTCTATATGTAACATAAAGCCTCATTCTTTTCTTATATACGTTAAAATGGATAGTCACAACTTTCCGAAAAAAAAAAAAAAAGGTTGATTTAAATAACATTTCAACATTGCAGGACACTGTTCTCCAACTGTGAAAGCATTTGTAATACTGTCCAGGCAGAGATAAGGATATAAGCAGCATCAATCCTACCTTCATGCTAAATCCTTTTTGTATTACAGCGTTTCTTTTATTGAACATTTCCCACTCCTTAACAACAAAGTACAGATGGGAGTCTGCATGAAGAAGTAGTTGGATTGGAAAGAGAGATAAATGATAAAATCACCAACTCTTGATGGGCTTTGCTAAGGATACTTTCAAATACCCTCAATTCCTCCAACAGCTGGGCTTGAAACATTAATGGCTAATATAGGTTTTAAATTTGAAAAAGAGTGTGAAAGTGTCCAGTCCCAAAAATACATGTTTACTAGTTCCTATTTGCCTGAAATTCTCACCCTTAATCCATTTATTCACATTTATTGAATGTTAGTATGGACAAAAGGACCACTCTTTTGAATTACTGCACTGGATTTCATTTTTTTTTTTTCTTTTAAAATATGAAACTTTGAAAGAGATCTAAATTAATCTGAAAACATTTAATGCTAATTTGCTTATCAGAGATTAGAAATAACTAGCATTTTTCTAGTTACCTAGAAAAAGTCTAAAGATAATAAAATAAAAACACTTGGATTTTAAAAGGTAATAGGCAAATGAAAATCCAGAGAAAGCAAAGAGTAGGGGGTTGAAGGATGCAAACTCAAACTTCTTTACTTCTCAGTATCTCTTAGCACCAATACTATCTCCAGGAAAAACATTAGGGAGACTGAGAGTCGAAGTATTGCTGTCTGAATAAAAATTCAAACTGTTTCACTCATCAAAATAATATTTTAAACAGGTGAGAAATACATGGCAATATATCCTTTGTATGGATTATAAAATGTTATTTCAAATCTTGCTTACATTTCTGCATATTCTTTGCCCAGTGCCTTTCACAGTCTATTTATCAGACAGTATATTTTTTTTCAAATACATGTATTAGTATGCAAATATACTATGTTTGAATCTGTGTGTGTGTGTATATGTATATATTACTCTTTTGTGTTACATAAATACTGTTTACAGAAGCACTTTTTATATAAATGTAAATATGGGTAGATACTGATATTGATATAGACATACAGAGAGAGAGAACTATTTTAGGGGATAGTCCTAATAGAAAAATATCTAATCACATATGAATTTTAGAGAATTATTCAGTTAAATGTTAAATTGTTGACTCCACTGTGGATTCACAGAAATGAGATAACATATAGTTGTTCCTTCTTATGCATTTAATGAAAGTGAAGTGGACAACTCTCCCAAAAGGGGTAGTATATGTTACTAGGAATAATGTGTCACAGTGTACATCCACTGGTATGTGAATCAGGTGATCATGGTTGTCGTTCTTTTAGTAATTTCACAAAGTACCTTACATCAATGATGCACACTCTGGACTTCATCTTATTAATTAATCAATTAAAAATGATGAATTCTAAATTCCTTTTAAGTTTAACCATGTTATTAATTTTAAGGGAAGATTAAAAAAAAAAGATTGATGCTATTTCAAAGTAAGTGTAAAGTTAATAACAAACATTTGTATTTCTCAATATACATACAAAGCTGAAGGCACTGGGCTGTGTGCACTCACATACACACACATATTTAAGCAACTTTAAATCCATTTATGAAGTTGAAAAATACTGGTATGTAGTTTTCAATACATAGAAGGTATGTATAGTCTTCATATTTAAAGAAGCTGTCAACTAAAAGTATCAAATAAAAGATTTTGTGGATGCATAAAATCAAAGATAGCATCACAAGTTATTTTATTTTATAATAAAATCAATAGGGAAAAACATTCTTTGAACTACACCAACACAGACAAATATTTTTTTCCTGAATAGTTTTGAGTACAGATTTGTAGCAGGTGTTAATGTCTGAAGGCACAGAATATAGAAATACCATCTGTGTGTGTCTAATTCCAGCCAAAATCTTTTCCTTCACTGTTATTGAAAGATTAGAGGATTTGATTCTGCTTCAGAGTGGCTGTTGGGACTAGTCCTGATGAAGATCAAGTGAAAATGCTAATTTTAAACAGTTAAAAAATTATATCATCAGAAAAAATTTACAGTAAAATATGCCTCTACATTTTCTGCTTTTTAAAAACTGGGCATAAGTATACTTTTCCCATGCTTTTAAGACAGTGTAAAATAAAGCAGCCAGACGTCTTACAATTGTGTGCCAAAATTTAAGAGGCTCTATATTTCTGGGGATAAAAGAGGAGAACTCCCCCTACTCGCTACATGCCTGCTTTATCTGCATTAAAATCAGGGTTTAAAACACTCAAGAAAAATTAAAAATTTAGCGGAAGGATAAATCAAGATCATCCAATCCAGCCACCCATGTTATGTATTAGAAAACTGAGGCCCAAGATATTAACAGATTAACCTTTGTATTCATCCCTTGTAGCCTCAAACACCTAAACTACATGGGGCCAACCAAGTAAAAGTTTACCAAGTTACCATAGTAACTACTAAGGCTGTTAAGAGAACAAAGGATGTTAAGTATGATTTGTGTGCTAATGTGAACATATTCAAAATAGTATCATTTTAGGTACTTCATACAATTAAAATTACAAGATACCCTGAGGAACAAGCCTATTCTCTTACACAGAAAATAAATTCTCTTCCCAAGATTACAACTACAATACCAGGAAAAAAAATTATTCTTGGCCTTGCAGAGTCACAAATCCTGAGTGAACAAGCAATCAATGAATTCAGTCACCTTGAACTCACCTTAACTTTATTTAACTAGTAGGGATCTGTAGACTATCACTAGCTTTTGCCTAATACTCATATGCGTCTAAAATCCTTTCCATTATTCTTAAATTCTACTAGCTGTAATTTTGTTCTCATTGGAATACTCCCATATAAGTACTTTTCTATGAAAAGTGTTAAATTCCTTCTTTTCTTTTTACTTCATTGGCTAATAACCACAAATAACTTAGCCATTTCTCATAAAGCCTATTTCACAATCCTTTAATGTTTCTGTTGATCTCTTTGGAATCTTTTGAGTATGTTTACTTTCCTTTCCAAATTGAGTAGCTGACACCATTCTTCCCTGCTTATAGCTTTACTTCATAATTCTTATGTAATTCATCTGTGATTCTTTGCCTACATCCTACTATTCTCTGTTGTGATAACCTTCTTATATCCTTGACTCACAAAGAGCTTATGAACTCTGTAACTGAGTCTCAGGGCAACTGTCCAAAGCAATGTGAAAGCAAGCAGTAATAATAATGATAAGCTTTCTTTGCATGAATTATAAATTTGAGAAAACAAACAAGAGAATCTAACAATTCTGCTTCTAAGTACCAGATACTGCTGAAATATGTGTGTGTGTATGTGTGTGTGTGTATATATGTTTAATACTTATAGTTTGTAATTTACAATCACTTGTAACAAAAATTAAAGGTATAAAACATTGATACAGGTCAGCATTCCTTGTAATTTATTCAAATTTCATCATAAACTTGGAAAATGTTTTAAGAAATAGTATGAAAATTAATAGAATACTATGTTCTTAAAAAATACAGTTGAGAAATATGTTTGAGAAGATAAATACATAAGCAACTAAACAGAAAAACGGTAATTTACTTAAAATTATCTAAATTGTTGTGAAAAAATATGAATTTTGTAAAGATTACTCTTTACAAAATTTAGGGATAATTTCAAATACATATAAAAGTAGAGAGCATAATGTAATTAACCTGTATGTACCCAGAACCCAGGTTGGACAATTATAAGCTCATGGCCAAACTGGTTTTTTTTCCAGCTTTATTGAGATATAACCGACATATAACACTGTATTCAGTGTAAAACATGATGATTTATACATGTATATACTGTGAAATGTATATAACTCACATGGTTTCAAAACTTTTTTCTTGTGAAGAGAACTTCTAAGAACTACTCTCCTAGCAACTTTCAAATATAAAATACTGTGTTGTTAATTATAGTCACCCTGGTGTACATTACATCCCCAGAACTTATAACTGGAAGTTTATACTTTTTGACCAGCATCATTTATATGCCCTCCCCCAACCCCTTGCCTTAGGCAATCAACAATCTGTTCTGTTTCTGTAAGTTTGGTTTTTATAGAGTCCACATGTAAGTGAGATCATACAGCATTTGTCTTTCTGTAACTGACTTATTTCACTTAGCATAATGCCCTCAAGGGCCATCCATGTTATCATAAATGGCAGAATTTCCTCATTTTTGGCTGAATAGCATTCCATTGTGTATGTTTCTGTTTGTGTATCACATTTTCTTATCCATTCATATGCTGATAGACACAAGTTGTTTCCACCTCTTGGTGCAGGTACCTCTTCAAGATAGTGGTTTCCTTTCCTTTGGATGTTATCCAGGTGTGGAATTGCTAGATCATATGGTAATTCTATTCTTAAGTTTTTAAAAAATCTTTTTTATTGACGTATAATTGATTTACAATGTATACTCTTAAATTTTTAAGGACTTTCCATGCTATTTTCTGTAGTGGCTGTATCAGTTTACATTCCCACCAAGGGTGTACAAGGGTTCCTTTTTTTCACATCCTTGCCAAATTTTTTATTTGCTGTTTTTTGATAATAGCCATTCTGACAGGTGTGAGGTGATATCTCATTGTGGTTTTGATTTGCATTTCCCAAATGATTAGTGATGTTGAAGACATTTTCATGTACCTATTGACCATTTGTATGTCTTCTATGGAAAAATACCTATTCAGATCCTCTGCCCGTATTTTAATCAGATTGTTCTATTTGTATTGAGTTGTATGAGTTACTTACATATTTTGGATATAAATTCTTTATCAGATATATAATTTACAGATATTTTCCCATTCTGTAGACTGCCTTTTCATTTTATTGATAGTTTCCTTTGCTATGCAGCTTTTTAGTTTCATGTAGTCTCACTTGTTTGTCTTTACTTTTGTTGCCTTTGCTTTTCGTGTCCAACCCAAAAAATAATCACTGCCAACACCAATGTCAAAGAGCCAAGCTGTTTTATTATACTTGTAATTGCTTTTCTTCTTCCATAAATTATTTTGATACACATCCCAGAAATAAAGATAATAATTAAAATAATTATTAACCTTAGAATAACTTTATATTAACTGACTTGTAGATAAAGCCAAACTTCTTAAAGCTATAAAATATGTGTGTATGTATACATATTTTTATATAAAGGAAAATGATAATTTTAATGGGAGAATTCAAGTAGATCTAATGGGAAAAGGTTAGTAAACATTGCAGGTTGAGTTCATAGAATGAGACGGTTCAATAAGGATGGAAGTTACAGAAGAGACTTCTTGTCAGAGAAGCATAGTAAAATCACCGAAAAATCAATATATATAATATGCTTAGGAGAGGGATGATAGCCTAGAGAGAGAATGGGGAATACACCTTGAAAGGCAGGACAAATGTGTTTGCAGATGGCTTTGAATGCCATAATTGGAGTTTGAATTTCCTTTTATATGAAAAGAAATTCACATTCTTGAGAAAATTCTACATGCATTCAATAAGTGATCTACAATGATCTTTCACAATATGAATTTTTAAGCTTTAGTAGCAATTCATTGATTCTACAGATACCTACAGAATAAAGTCAAACACCTATGTACAACTTGATAAGAAACTTTATACCCTAGCTTTTGAAGAAAAGACTGGAAGGTGAGTCAAAAATTTATGCTACAGTCATGTTCAAATACTGGCCTCTCTAATTTATTTACTATTCTCCATTTGAAAACACTTTTCTCGTGACCAAGGATGTCTTTTCCCTCTTGTCAACAATCAAGTGGTATGTTTATCAGAGAGAAACCTCTCTCTTTCTGATGATGATGAAAACAGATTCAAGATAAATGTGGCTAGCAAGAATTCATCAGAGAATTTGAACCCCAAAATTTAATTTCACTCTTTTTAAAACCTTAGTCTTATCCCCATTATTACTAGCACACAGATTCTCTGAGACTGCTATGCATTGATTAAAATAAGGGTGAAATTATTCTCCACCTGAATCATTCTCATGTAAAACATGGTAAAGAATGAATAGAGATTAACTATAATAAAGACACTAATACTAGCCCCAAGAATGCAAATGATTAATATTCTTCTTTGTTTGCCTCATTTGCCACCATTGAGCATATTAAGTTTTATTTATGAATAATTCTTGTGGAACATTTTCTATTAAACTAAACTTTATTGAATGTGTCTTTTCCCAGAAGATTAATTTTTTAGATTGCCAAACCACCCACCACTCCTTGGTGATTCTCCATAGGTGATTCCCTAAAATGCTCAGTTAACCCCAGCAATCTCATTGTCCATTTCCCCATTAAATGTTACCCTCATTGAAAAACACTTCAGATAAATAAAGATTAAACGAGAAACAAAGTAGGAATAGGTATTATTTAGATAAGAGGTACACTGACAGAAAACTTTAGAACACCAAGTTAAATGTCAGTCAATTATTAGGACATGCAGTTAGGTGTTCATAATACAGTTTCAAAGGCTATGAGTATTGACAGTATGTGGTGAGGTCATAAGCTTCTTTGCCAAGGTTATTCCTCCTCAGTCTTGTAACTGCAGATAAGAGACTGAAATGTTCAAAATTTCAACTTTGTTTTAAAATTTAGCATTTAGGTAGATAAATATGATACATAAAAAAGATAACATATCAAGATTTTTATATTAAAGAACCTATCTATCAACATTCCACTGGGAAGCTTACTGCAAAGGAATTGCTAATATATAGAAGACATGCAGATATACAGACATACACATTGTAATAACCACTTAACATTGCTAAGTGTGAAGCTTTTGGGGTTAAAGGCTGATACTGTGTCCAATAATCCAAGTTTATGAGATCTAGCATATCCATTCTGTTCTTATAAACAGAAATCTGCTTTGGGACCTGAGACATTTCCCGTGAGATTGACCTCAGAGACCCATCAACCAGATGAGAATGTTCTAATGTTACAACTGGAGAAAGCAAAGGCAAAGTTGCTATTAGTCAAAGGGGGTTAGAACTTTGGTAGTCTGGCAGTTGGCCAAGTTATGCTATCTAGAAAAAATTATTTAAGAAAATTTCCATTTGTCTGGTTTCCCAAAGAGGACAAACAGGAGGTATAATTAAAAATTTCATTCTTTATTTCAATATTTATGCCCCACCCAACATTGCTAGGCAGTATCAAGTCAGCAGGTAGCAACAGGGACTAAGCCCCATAGTGTTTCCATTTCACTGATGGAAATTGGTAATAAATATGTGAATGGATATAAAATAAATTAGATTGTAGCTACCATGAAAAAAATAAAAGGGACCTATGATAGAGCTCATATAGTTACCACATTAGATATGGTGGCCAGGGAAGACTATTCTATGGAGACATGGTTTGGGTTGAGAACTGAATTATGAAAAGACAGTCATGCAATGGTCAGGAATATAGAGTATTCCAGACATAGGAAATAACAAGGGCAAAGGTTCTGCATGGGAAGATTTTGGTTCATTAAAGAAATATAAAGGAGGCCAGGTGCAAGGAATATAGAGAACAAGGGACTGTATAGTATAAAATGAAGTTACAAAGATAAGTCAGAAGTAGATTATGGAATGTCTTTTTAAACCATGGTAAAGTGTTCAGGTTTTATTTTAATTTCACTAAGAGAGGTTCAAAATCTTGGAGGATTCATAATTGTATTTTCAGTTATAATAAGTAAATTTATGTGCAAGACTTTGTAAATCAATAACTGGGCTTAGATAGAATATAAATAAAGAAATCTATAATGTAAATAATCAAAATATTAGAAGATAAAGTAAATGCGGCAAAATTATAATAGGGATTCATTTTATGATCTTCATAGTTGGCTCAGAAATTTCATAGAAAACTTAACAATTCTCAAAAACAATATAATATACCAGAATTGATGTTGATTGAGATAAAATAACCAAGAAACACAAATCATGTGCTGAGGTTTCTAAATGGGGTATGTGTTGGAGATACAATAGTACACATGATTCATTTTATAATAATTATTATTAACTGATTAGAAAGCTTTTGTTCAATTTAATGAAACACTAACAAGACTAATTCTTCTCTGGAAGTGAATTATTAATCTGATTTAAAGGAGTCAATCACACAACAATCTTGAATATTTTAGCTTTAGCCTTAAAAAGTGTTGATCTCAACATATTTGGAAAGCTATCTCTGAAACCTTAGCTTCAAGGGAATAACCTAATTTGAATAAATAAGTTTTTGTTGTATATTTAAATACTGTGGAGAAAAGAGAACCTCGTTGCTTTAACACTAGTGATTTACATAACTTTGGTTCTTCTTCGTTTCATTGTGTAAGCATAATTTTTTCATGGCTAACACATCATCCCAAGATACAGCAGACATTAAGATACAGTAGATAATATTTAGGAGGGTTCATAAAATCTTCTAGTTTTATTTATATATTGTAAAGCTTGTAAATCAGCAATTTTTTTCATAGGTGTAAACACATATATTAGACACTCAAATTTTTAGTTTTCTCAAGAAATCATTTTGGAGACAAAAATTACATTTAAATATGCATAGAAATTATTGATAGTTTTCAAATTTGATCTGAGTGAAAAAGGAAAAAGAACTTGTATTTTAAATTATTAAGGGAAGTGAGGGTTAGGGGACTACTGCTTATTACCACTATTGTACATTATAAACTAAAAAAACAGTTTTATAAAACAGTATTTTAATCATCCATAGTTCTTAGTGAGGTATTCAGTTTTGCTTTTCCTGTAATATTTTAGGTTATTTTTCTTTAGATACATGGAAATTTAAGGGAGGTGGCTTGAGGTACTTTACAGGAAAAAAATTTAGCAATGTTTATATTTTATATTTTCATATGTTAGCAAGTAGTGTCTCACCTTCAGATTTAATCTGTCCTATAAGGAATAGCTCTGAAAATAATTTGTCAGAGAACTGTTTGGTGAGGTCTGAAAAGTGAGCCAAAAGCTACACAAGGAAATTCTATCACTTACACATATAGAAGCAAACAATACAAACTAATAAAAGCTAGGACAACCGGTTTATCAATAACAGGCAGGGAACCATTACCTAAGATACTGACATGTTTTGGTATCAAGTTCTAGAGTACTCTTTCCTTCTTTTTGAAAGAAATTATGGATGCAATCCTAGGAATAGTTGGTATGGTGAATATACCAATTGTACAGCATGAGTAAAAGTATTCTTGGCTTAATATTAAAAAATATACACTTAAACTAGACATTGTATAAGTTCTAAGGAAAATATTTATAATATGGTGTTGAATCATTGTTTTTTCAATCAACTTAAAAAAGTCATTTAATATAACAAAAATAAAAGTGGAATGTATTAAAATTACAGATTATGTGAAGTGATGGAATTATGATTCTGACACTTTGAAACTAATAGCCATACAAGAAAAACACCCTCCTTATAAACTTCACCTACAGAGAGCGGGGCAAGTATGCGGCAGTGAAGAAGGCACATGGTTGCACATAGAACACCAATGTTCAAGTGTAACTTTTGTTTACTGGCAGTAAACATTATTTCTTACATAAAATGACCCGACTGAAAACAAATCTACCAAGCACTATGGTTTATGAATATTGAATGAAAAAATATACATGAAAGTTTTCTTTTAATTTCAATATATAACAGAGGACAGTTTTTGTGATGCTGAATTTCAACACACTAGTTTTAGTTCTATAAGTTTCTTGTAAACATTCTCATTGGAGTTACATGAGACTGGGTAAAAGTGAAACAATATAATGTTCTATCTCTAAAGGATTATGTGTTTTTAATTTGGAATGATTTTTGATTTTATACCTGAATTATTATTTTAGATATACCTACTCCGTGAATTATATTTAAAGTAACTTTCTCAAAGGCTAAATGATCTAGAGTCTTGACACTTGAATCCTTAATAGCAGTTTGGTTTTGGTTTTTGACTCCTGTGGCTCTTCTTGACTCTTTTCTTCCATGTTAAAACAAGTTATCTAAAATTTCCTTCTGCTTACATTCATGATCACTACTATGAAAAGCCATGAACCCTTTCTTCCTTCCCTTAAGGAAGGCTCCTCAGGTCTTTGCCTTAAGCATTGCTATAGCTCAATATTTCACATAAATGTATTCTACAGAACACTGGTCTCATGAGAGATATTGATGAGTGTTCTACGGAAAAGGGTTCCAAGGACTGTCAGTTTGAGAAATCTGGTTTATTACAAATTCTCACTTTAACATGCATAGAATAACCAATTAAACATTTTTAAAAATCTTTGGTAAGGAAATTTGTTTGCTCTTTTTAAAGTTTCTCAACACTACTTGACCTCAGAAGTTTTTCCCACATAACATATAATGGCATATTTCTAGGCTAATGCATTGTTTTTCAGAATACAGTTTTAGCACAAAAGAGGGACAACCACCACCAACAAAGCTTTGCATTATATTTTTTTCTTTCCCAAATTTCCCAGAGACAGCAAATTTTAAAAGATCTTGTATGTGTTTTAAAGAACTTACAACAGTAAGGAAAACTTTTAAATTATTATAGCAAGAAAGCTTCAAATATAACTGATATTGTTGAAAGATTCATTTAGATTCAAATATTCCATTTCCTTTCTTTACGTATTCATCATGAAAATTTCATCCACAGAATTCCTGTCAGAAGGCTAGAACTTGTTGGACTTGAAGGACATGTTTTGGTGAAATGTGTTTGTCAGGCCAGAATTACAGTTCCATATTCAGAAATATTTGTTTTTTTCTGAAGTATTCCTTTTGCAAATAACAACTTGGAGGATATAAATACAAAAGAAGGAAGTATCATAATAAGACTATATTCAACTTTACAAAGATTGATGTTACTTACATTTCTATTCATGTCCCCATGCTTTATCCAAGATCTGTAAGAGCTCTTCTTTTTTTTTTTTTTTAATTTTATTTTATTGAGTTATAGTCAGTTTACAATGGTGTGTCAATTTCCAATGTAGGGCACAATTTTTCAGTTACACATGAACATACATATATTCATTGTCACATTCTTTTTCACCATGAGCTACCACAAGATCTTGCATATATTTCCCTGTGCTATACAGTATAGTCTTGTTTATCTGTTCTATATATACCTGTCAGTATCTACAAATTTTGAACTCCCAATCTGTCCCTTCCCACCCCTCTCACCCCTGGCAACCTCAAGTTTATATTCTATGTCTATGAGTCTGTTTCTGTTTTATGTTTATGTTCATTTGTCTTTTTCTTTTGTAAGAGTTCTTCTTAAAGACCAACTGTAATAAGAATAAGCAAGTCAAATTGTACAGAATAGTTCTAAGGACACATATAGATGTTGTAGTAAATGGTGCTGAACTATTGAATGTCCACATGGCAAAAAAGAAGAAAGGAACCTGGACACAGACTTACACCTTTCACAAAATTAACTCAATGGATCATTTTAGTAAGATAGTGGAATAGGAGGCTCTAGCCTTTGTCCCCCCTCCCCAGACAAACACCAATTTAAGAACTATTTACATATGAAAATAATTTTAGGAGAGCTTAGATTCTAGAAGAAAGCTTCAAGTGCACCAGTGGAGCACAGAAATGAGAAAAGATACATTGAAAAATGAAAGAATAACAATTTCACTTTCTCTTCATCAACCCTTCCCTAAGGCAGCATAGCACAACACTAAGAAAGAACCCCTCAGCTTGGCTTGCAAGTTGAAGAAAGAGTGAAGTAAGCATTCCTCTTTCCCAGCTTTTTGGCCACTATGTGAAAGGCCTACTTCTGTGGCACCTCATCCAAAACACCGAGGGAATCAGCATGGCTAGATCACCTAGGGGGCAACTTTAAAAAAAAAAAAAAGAAAAGAGAAGGAGCCTTAAAGGAAGGAAATCCTGCCATTCGCAACAATATGGATAAACCTGGAGGACACTGTTTAGTGAAATAAGCAAAACATAGAAAGATAACTACTGTATGATCTCACTTGTTTGAGGAACCTAATGTAGTCAGACTCACAGAAGCAGAGAGTAGAACAGTGGTTGCCAAGGGCTGGGGAGGAGGGAAAAACAGGGAGGTATTAGCTAAAGGGTGCAAAGTGTCATTGCACAAGATGAACAAACCCTAGAGATCCACTGTACAGCATGAGCCTATGGTTAGCAATATTGTATTTGTATACTTAAAATTTTGCTTAGATGGTAGATCTTATGTTAAGTGTTCTTAACACACACACACACACACACAATAATAAAAAAAGAGGGTGAGAAGAAATTGTTGAAGGTGATTGATATTGTGGTAATAGTTTCATAGACGTGTAAGCCTGGGTTTGTGGATGAGCTTTTTGATACAATCCCAAAAGCACAATCCATGAAAGAAAATTATTGATAGGTTGGACATTATTAAATTAGAATTTTCTGCCCTGTGTAATAGGTTGAATACTGTCCATCCAAAGATTTCAGGTCCCAATCTTTAGACCCTGTAAATGTTACCTTATAAAAAAGGGGTCATTGTAGATCTGATTAAGTTAAGGATCTTGACATGGGGAGATTATCCTGCATTTTCTAGATGGATGGTCCCTAAATCCAATCATTACAAGTAAGAGGCAGAGAGCATTAGACACAAGAGAAGAAAGTGAAGTGAAGGTGGAGGCAGAGATTGAAGTGGTCAAGTCACAAAGGAATGACAGCACCCTCCAGAAGGTGGAAGCTAGAAGAACTTTTTCCCTGAGAGCTTCCAGAGGGAATACAGCCTTGTTGATTAGTGTATTCCAGTAAAATTAATGAACTTCCACTCCAGAACTGGGAGAGAATGAACTTCTGATATTTTAAGTCATCAATTTTTGGTAATTTTTACAGAAGCTGCCAGAAACCAATAGGCTTTGTGAAAGACACAGTTAAAGGAGTAGAAAGACAAACAATGGATTGGGAGAAAATATCTGTAAAATACATATCTGCTAAAGGACTTGTATCCAAAATCTTCAAAGACACACATAAACAATCAATTAGCGATAACAGAGAACTTTGATGTGTTATTGCATCCAAAACTAATCTTGTATAATTTTTACTTTAAAGCAGGAATTGTGACCCAGACCATACTGAGTCACAATCGCTGATTAGCATTGTAAGACTCAATGTGAGTTACTCGTAAAGCAATCAGACTCAAAACCTAGACATCTCTGGGATCGAATTCTTGATATATTACCTGCTCCATGGTAAGAGGAAGAATGTAATAGTATCTAAAACAGAAGACTGTTATAAGCAATATATAAGATCAAGTATATAGGAATTCGAGCACAGAACTGGCACATACTGAATTATCAATACAATTATTATTATACCTGAAAATGATAGATATTAGTTGATACTGATGCTATAATTTTCATATTAAAAGTCAATCAGAATTCAGAAGACATTTATACTCATAAATTCCAACTTTAATTGGATAATCTTGACAGAATAGTCCGTTGTGATTGGAAAAGGATCCCTGACTACTCTATAGATTTGATTTTGTGGGAGCATGAGCTGCTGGGGCAATAATAGTAATAACAATAATAATAACAGTAGTAGTGGTAGTAATAGTAATAAAGTCTTTCTGTTACACTCTTAAAAATTTTCACTGCAGAGGGCTACTTCAGTGGCGAGAAGAGTTTATGTGTGAATATTTCAAGTACATTTATTCCTATACTGTACTACTGGAATAAGATAAAAGGTTAATTAGTTTCCCCACATGAATATCAGCTGAACAGAATTACTGTCTCATGAATCAAAAATGACACTTCTGTGTGGATGAGTTGTGCATTAGAGCTGCAAAACATTTCTGATTCCATTCATGTGGGCTCCTTCTATTGGGAAGTTAGAATCAAAGAGCATAATGAAATGGATCTTCACCACTGCAGCTGCACTTTTTGTATATTTAATTTTGGCACCCCTACGTACACTGAAATCACCGCAGGTGCAGTTGTGGCATACCTGCCCCAAGGTGCTGCAGGTGTCTTGGCCAGTGGAGCCTCCGGAAGCTGGGATTCCTCAAATTATGGAATTTTTTTTAAGGCAATGCAGTATCTGTGTCCTATAGAATCCTGGTAAATGAGTCATCCTTCAAGTCATACATAAACCATCATGAAAAATGATCCACTTAAAGTCATATCTTTTCATACTGTTGCAATATAAAGAAAAATGAACGTGAGGTAAGGTGCTAGAGACATCACCCTAATTAAAAATTCTATTTTCTAGCCAAACACACTAGAAATTATGTCAGTGGATTCCTTTAAATGAGAAGAAATTCTCCCTTTCTTCCATTTGTAAGGCTGAGATGAACTAGAAAATATCTGTGGCTCAGGTTAAAAATCATTTTCTAAGGTCATTTATTTATGTTTCAGGAATCACCACCTCCAGTCTTTGTTGTTGTTACAGTTAACGATCATTCTTTAGTGGTAATTGGACAGGGTAGAAGATTGCCTAGGATATCCTGATTAGAGACTGTAGGGGATTTTATTTCTCCCCATTACCAAAAATGGCATGTAACTCTGGCTGTTGGTTTTATAAAGTTCTATTTTTAACTACTCTGTTGCTTTTTTATTGCTTTTTTTTTGTATTCATCCATAAAACAAGTTTTCATCTTTAAAAAAATTTCAAACACATATACACTGCACAAAGTAAATATTACCCATTATTATTATTTTAATTTTAGAAGATAGAAAGTAAGAAGTGACAGTTTCTTTCTTTTCACTTTCATCACAAACTTCACCTTAATATCCAGCCATCACCTGGAGACAATTAGAACTAGCGTTTTCTAATTTCACATTTCCTCTTGCATATGGATAAATACATCTGTATTATAAAATATTTCCCTTTTTAGCATTTTCATTAATATAATTTTTCTATAAATATAAGATTATGCTTTGCAAAGGTTCCTACAAACAACTTTTTTCCTTTAGCAATTTCCAGATCAGACATATTTTAAAATATATTGCTTTATACTACATGATTACATTATAATTTGCTTAACTATCTTTCTCTTCATGGTCATATAAGTAGTTTTAAAATTACTGATATTATAAATAATGCTGGAAAATATAGCTGCATACAATTAAGTGCTGTAACCATGATAGTTCTATCCTCGGAGAGATGCCTAGATGTGGAATTGCACAAATAAAAACTTCTGATAATTTTCATTACTATCTCACCCTCAAATATACTGATTACATCTCAACACTCCATTTGATAGTATGTATTGTCATAACTTCAGTGGCACTATGTGTAGACTATATATTCTTATGTTTCCTACCCGATATTAAAATTAATCTCATTTTATTTTGTATTTTATTAGTAATTAATGAGATCATCCTTCATTTGAAATGTTTATTTTTAATGTATATTTTATAAAATTTAAAGACTTATGCTCTTGTGCTGTTTTTATTTCCTTTTGATTTATAAGATTTCATTTTATATCAGGGATTCCTGCATTTGAAACATGTTATAAATATTTTCCATTCTTTCCTTTCATTTGTGTCATATACTGCCATAAAAAAGTTTAAATTTTTGCATCGTGAAATTTTCTATTATGTCACTTAGATTTTCTGAATAAAGAAAAAGATAAATCTATAACTAGGAAGGTAACAGGTATATTACCCATTACAATAATAGCCTATATTTCCTATTATAATAGGTAAATTTATAGTACTTTTAAAACCTACTTTGTACACATGAAATTTTCCCTTTTAACAAAACTACAAGTTTTTAGTGAAAGCCAAGGTCATGATTTAAGAAAAGAAAACAGAGGTTTATACCTAATAACAATATAAGATAAAAACTTAATACTTAGGAAAAATAACAACCTCTACAAAGGTTTTGTCAAATGACAAAACAACAAAACAAAGCCAAAGAGGTAAAAAAATAAATAAATAAAATAAACATAGGTTGTATCTTTTCTTTGACTAATGTACACAATATATTCTGATATTTCACATTCAAATACATTAGTTTCAAGGCTAAATTTTTGCTTCTATTTTCTCACTTGATCTTTACTAAATCCGCATTTAATCTTCATAGTGATCATATGAGGTGGTATTAAATAGTCACAATTCACAGTTGGGAAATCATAATTAGAAAGACCTTTTGCATGATCACAAAAGTAGTGACTAGTACTAAAAGCTTTAAATCAAAGGCATTCTGAAACTGGCTGAGTTTCCTGAATGAAGATGGTCCACCCATGCTCAAATCATAATGAAGAAACATCTCACATATGTTTTCCAATACTTTAAAACTAATTTTTGCATTTACATACACAAATTAATTATGAATTTAAATATGCATTTAATACTTAATACAAATTACTAATTCTTTTAAATATGTGGTTTCAATATGCAAAACAAACTGTATGTTGTAAAATAACTAACACCTTAAAAATAATAGTTTATGAATTATTAGAAATCATAATGGGCTTTAAGAAACTTAACAGAAGACAAATTATCTATAAGAAAGCTGGTGGAAATAAGTCAATATTCCAGTTGGCTTGAGGAGTATTTTCAAGAAAAAAAAAGGATTCACCATCTCTATCTCCTTAGTGTTAGAATTCAAAGTTAACACCATCAGAACTTCAGGTTTCCTTGCTTGCAGAGGCAAAAGTGCATTTTCAGTTTGTGGCAGACAGGCATAGAATGACTAACTCCCAAAAGGAAGATGGGGAGAAATGAGTTTCTGTCATGTCTACTTCCTCTTTCTAAATACATCAATCAGGTTAAGACATTCCTCTTTTTGGAAGCAGAGAGTTGGGCACTGAGAGGAGGCTGGTAGGGTACACTAATGGAACATACAAATGCCACATGGAACAAAATCTCAAAAGTACAGAAGTGCCTCCCACAACACTTAGAAAATGGAAGAAGGGTAAAAATATTGAGTGAAGAGAGATAGCTGCTGTGCCTAATTTGCCGTGAGCCAAAATTTCTCATTAAAATATTACATGATATTATTTCACACTGTCATAGTTTCTTTACCCACACAGCACCAGAGATGGTGATTTTCTAACTGCAGGGGAAATGTTCTCAACTTTTACACAGTTAATATTTATTACTAAAATGTACACTAGAAAGTATCATTTGAAGATCAAGTATAATATATTTACTTTTGATCAGGGAGGTTACCAAAAAGGAAATATTTTCAATTTTCCTCTTTGCCTCTTCCCTGTTGCCCATATAATTCAGTAACTACTTCTATTGCTACAACTATCAAATCATATTTTCCCCTCTGGCCTATAAGGATGTTGAATTGAGTTGTGTTTTCTTTATCTTTGTATGTCCCCAAAGTAGCAGAATTACTAGTCCATGGTTTTTGTTCAACAAATGTTTTTTAGTAAAAATATTTGACCAGCTGGACTTCTATGTTCAATTCTAGTTTATTGTCAAATACATCCTTTTCAATATTTAGCTATAAATACTGTTTTTTCTGGATGCTTTAGAGAGATACAGACTTTTCTGAATATTTATATGGATTGTGGCCAGAACTTACAAATATATGTGTTAAAATCTAATTCAATTTCCCTTTAAAATCAGTCTAATCCTTAATATACATGTGTATGTCAAATTAGAAATAACACTGAGCATAACTTAAATTGGTCAATGAAGCATTATGATTAGCTTGTGTTAGGACTATATTTCCTATTGCTAACAAACTAGTGATACTGTTTTCTGCCATGTGGTTTATATTATAAATTGTCCTTCAGAGCTTATAAATGGATACATTTCCTCTAAATGTAATAAATGCTCAGTTGCTTAAAATTACAATTTCACATATATAAATTTTAAATGACCATTGTGCTAAGACTACATTAATTTTGAATAATTTTTAAGGCCACATGACAGAAGTAGATTGTCTTATCTAATTTTTATGACAAGTTATTGAAAACATAGGATTTCAATCAAAGTAAGTGTATACAGCAAATTATTTTTATTTCTACCATAGCAACAACATATTATTCAAATATAATAAAAAATATTTAGTAAACATTATAAGAAAATATCTTTGTTAAAATATTTAGGTATATTTATACATTATAAGGTCTTCTTCCATTGACATAATTAATATCACTGCTTTATTGCCTAGTTACAAAAGGGCCATGGGTTCAAAATATAGGTCTATATCATGGTACAAGACTTTTTCTGTTAGTCACTTTATTAACATAGAAACTAAATTGGAAACACACAACTGTAGCATAGTGTAAAATTTTTAGTGACTAGAGAAACAATTATATGTACAGTAACTTTTGGGAGTGGGGAATCAAATTAGAAAAGGACATAATCACAAGGAGTTTGCAGTGAAAGCGAAAGCCAGCAGATGGAGCTTTTCAGTTACTGTTATATAATCTTTAGTTAAGGTTGCCATCTAAAACAAAATACAGGAAATTTAGAAATTCTACAAATGCTCATTTTTAATTAAAATTACTCACTCACTACTTGTAAAAAGTAGATCATTTTAAATTAAATAACATTTAAAACCCTTATTTTATTATATGTGTTTTAGTTTCTGTGAGTCCATCAAGCATCATATCGCTGATTATACAAGGAAATTTTATAGAGACTGAAGTCACTTATCAGTGCTTTGATATGTAGGTAACAAATGTTTATAACGTAGCCACGTGTGTCCCAATGTTTTTTGATATATCACTTCAAGCACAAAATGCATACAGTATTCCACTATGTGGTCATAATCAAAATAAATCAATATGGGCAAGTATATTCCTTCAGATGCCCTAATTTATGTAGAAATTATTAGATAAAAAATTATTATACTACCATTTTTATATTTAAGCAAATATAGAATTACAGAGGCTAAGGAACAAGCTCAAGAACATGTGCTGTAAGTTGCTGAAGTGGGATATAAAGGCTGGTCTGTCTGAATCCAGAGCTGGTACTTTAGGACTGACATGAGACTGCCTCTATAAATTTTTACCTATTTCCACCCATCCCGCCACCATCTTCATTATCCTACAGTCCCCAAAACACTTCTTGAAGAAGATTATATATATTGTAAAAATAAAATCAAAGTTATTAAAAACAATGCCAACAAAGAAGCGATCCTTAAAAGAAAATTTTAGGCAAATCTGAGGCAAATATATAAAACTTGTCACAAAACTCTCTACTTAACCTTTGCATAGACATCTCCTTTGTACCTTTAGCTTGGACTTCAAATTTAATTTCCCATAAAGGGAGTGGTGGGTATGTCTAAGCTAGCTCATGACAGACTATTCCATTTTGAAGGTACACTTCTTTGATTTCAGAATCTTAAGTCTGAATTCTCTTTCCATATAAGTAGGATGTATCCTTCCCTCATTTTTCCCAATTCAAAGTATATCTATCCTCCTCCACTGTTAGTAGGAATGTAAATTGGTGCAGCCACTACAGAAAACAGTATAGAAGTTCCTTAAAAAACTAAAAATAGACTTACCATATGATCTAGCAATCTCACTCCTGGGAATATATATGGAAAATATGAAAACTCTAATTCAAAAAGATACATGCACCTCAATGTTCAAAGCAGCACTATTTACAATAGCCAAGATAGTGAAGCAACCTAAATGCCCATCAACAGATGAATGGATAAAGAAAATGCAGTGTGTGTGTGTGTATGTATATATTAAATATATGGTATATATATATTTATTTATATAATGGAATATTACTCAGTTATAAAAAGAATGAAATAGTGCCATTTGCAGCAACACGGATGTAGAGATTATTATACTAAGTGAAATAAGTCACAGAGAGAAAGGCAAATATCATGATATTATTTACGTGTGAAAGCTGAAAAACTGATACAAACAAACTTATTTACAAAACAGAAATAGACTCATAGACAGAAAACAAACTTAAAGTTTCCAAAGGGAAAAGTGGGGGATAAATTAGGAATTTGGGATTAAAAGATACACACTACTATATATAAAATAGATAAACAACAATGACCTACTCTATAGCATATTCAATATCTTGTAATAACCTATAATGGAAGAGACTCTGAAAAGAATATATATGTATATGTATGTGTGTATAACTGAATTACTTTGCTGTATACCTGAAACTAACACACATTGTAAATTAACTATACTTCAATTTAAAAAAACTCAAAACAAAAAACAAACAAAAAAAGTATATTTAGTGAGCCTTGATATAAGGTAGAATATAGAATGTGTTACTAAAGACTCCCAGCTCTTTTCAAGTATAACCTTTACAATTTAAGGCAAATCATTGCTTACAACAACCATTATGCATTATGGGAAATGGCTATTTCAGAAGAAGAGCCCAGAAAGATGGCTAACTGCTTTCTCTCATTTGGACACTGCCAATGCTAGATAACCATTTGCTATTATCTCCCTTCTACTCTCTTCCCAGATTGCTGGTTCTGCCTGAACTGGGCTCTCACTGCCTCATACTCCCAGAGGACCCACTCACTTCCCATTCCATCCAATCCATGCTCACATCTTCCCCAACTTACCCCATCCTCAAAAGATCTAGCAGGTTCTCAGGCCCACCAAAGAAAAGTTATACTCAATCCTTCTTTAAGTAGACAAGTAACCGTCACCTCCCCTCCCCACCATTACTTTCTGACAACTTTGGAAATATTTCCAGAGAATCTTGAACATTTTACAGATATAGAACTAGAATACACTTAGGATCTAATAATTTCCTCTAAAAGCTAATGATGAATGATGTGTTCCCCATTTAAGCGAAGGTGATATTTAGTTAAGTTGTTGAGAACTAAAAATAGAATGTAACATTTGGTTTACTTGGTCAATACCCTGTACAAGGATCATAGCTGGCCAAAGTTACAGACTTAGATCTTGTTAAAAATTATTGAAAAAATTATTTTTTTGCTATTTAATTCTGATTTCAGCCAACTACATTCACAGATTACTTTTGGAATATTGAGAGGAAACTTTACCCAAAATCACTGTGTATTTGCTAAAACATGTCTCTTATA
Source organism: Camelus ferus (assembly GCF_009834535.1). Classification (NCBI taxonomy): domain Eukaryota; kingdom Metazoa; phylum Chordata; class Mammalia; order Artiodactyla; family Camelidae; genus Camelus; species Camelus ferus. The sequence continues at coordinate 20,954,577 of NC_045720.1, forward strand.
CAATCCACTTTATCATTCATATTTTTTTCCAGCTTGTTGAGGTGCAACTGACAAAAAACCAATTGTCTAGATTTAAGGTATACATTATGATGTTCTAATATGCCTATACATTGTGAAATGTTTACCAGAATCAAGCTAATTAACATATTCATCACCTCACATAGTTATCTTTATTTTTTTTGATGTGAGAACAGTTAGGATCTACTCTTTTAGCAAATTTAAAGTGTACAATACAGTGTCTCTTAATGCAATCAATTTTACTATATTTTTAAAGTCTTTTTCTTTTTAAATTTTGCTGTGACCATAATTTGCCATCACCAGTCACTGAGAAATTTGCTACATGCCTTCTAACAGTCTTACACATACACTCTCTTTCTCTCTCTCCAATCCTCTTTTTTTCCCCCACCTATTCTGTTTGCAGTACTAGCTTTTACATTTCTACTTGATTTTGCATAAGTAGTAGTCCTTTGTCTTAAATTTTAAAATTTGCTTACACTTATTTTAAGCTAGAAAACTGATTTCATTCTATTATAATTAGTAAGTATCTCAATTTAATTACCATTTATAATTTACATAGGTATAACTATAATTCATGCTGTCTTCATACACTATTTAAATATACACATTAAAGTATTAAACTGGTACTTAAAAACATCATACCAACTGCTCATCCATTGACGTTTACTAGATTGATGATGCATTTATGTGAAGCACTAGAAACAACTCAGGTACTTGATTTGCAAACTCCAATAAGAAAACAAAAAGCAATCAATGTTAAAAGTATGGTCCTACCAATGCAATAAAGTTGTGTTTAATAAAAATATATATACTTTTTACAGTTCCTGGTTTTTAAATTTAAATTGATGTGATTCAAATTAAACAAAGTTAAAAATGTATTTCCTCTTTCATACTAGTCACATGTCAAGTGCTGAATAAAGACAAGTGGCTCCTGGATACCATATTGAACAGCCATGGTCTAAAGCATGTCTGTATTCAATGTCCAGTTCTACCATTTAATATGATTAGGGGAAAATTATTTAATATTCTAAATTTCAGTTTCTGGACCTGGAAACAAGGGTGAAAAATGTAACTATCTCACATAAGTTATGGAAGAGCTAAGCATTACTATGTAAAGTAAGTGTTTCTTACAAGATTTGAAACATGACTTGCATTAGGCATTATTAAAGAAACTACATTCACTATTAATAACTTCTAGTACTACATAAATGACATAAGATGGCCTAATAGTTTGCTTTGGGCACTGATGTAAATACAGCACAGCTTTTGGCTTTTGGTTTTCAGTCTGCTTCCATGGAGACATTTTCCTATGCATTTACACACATAAGAATATACATACATGTACATAAATATGCAAATATATATATTGATAAGTACAAATCTATATATTCATTTCCAGGAGTTTTAAGCAGTTTGTTTTTTATATATATTTCATTTAGGTTCAAATTTGCTTGTTTATTAATAATATCTTTAAAAAACTAGCTGTAGAGCCAACTTTACAACTCATATTTTATTCCAAAAATTATTCTTATGTTGTAGATCCTATAGACTACTTCAAGGAACATATAGGTAATTTTTTTGGTTGCATTTCAGAATGCTCACAGAAATAAACAACAGTATCATTTAGGTAACTCTACTGTAGATGTTATTAACTATTCTTTCACAAGATGTGATTTAGATTTAGAAGTATTATGCATTATAATGTGCTACCAGTAAGTCAAACTTAGTACTCTTTACTTAAAAGATTTACATAGAATTTCATTTCACTTCTTTGATATTTGTTGTGTTTTTAGTGAGAATAAGTGTCATATATAGTTTGTTTGTTGGTTCAAGCACTCAATTATTTTATTCATTCAATAAATTCTTATTGAGTGCTTACTTTCTCTCAAGAAATCTTGGCGGAGAATTAAGAAAATGAGAATTGCTCTAATCTTTCCGACATTTTCTTCAAAGTTGGAAGTCTTTTTTGTACATGTATTTTTTGAGATATGAATCTATTCATATATACTTACATATACTTTTTAAAATGTAGATGGAATTGTTAAATTGTCAAACGATTAAATATAATATTTGTTGTGCATTACATATATATTTAAGACCATATGACATATAACGTACTGATTAATTTTGAAATACTGCTTTTTTTCATCTAACCTCATATTTCATGAAGTTTGTTAAGTTTTGGATTGTGGAACTCTGAGAACAGTTCTGGCATATATTAAGATAGAAAGGACTTGAGAAGGCACATATTTAGGATTGGGGAGTATCTGGGGAATATCAAGATTTTTCTGTGCTATGTTACCTTGAAGATGCTCATTGACACTGGAAAATTAGCCCTTGCTCACCCCCAAAAATGGGATTTTCATAAAACATCAATGTTTAGCAGGATCATCTTGTACATTCATTAATTTATATAAGCCCTTCATAATTCAATTCCATTCTTAATCTATACGTCTTGTTCCAAAAAATAATTGTATAACTTGTCCTTTCTTTTAAAGCCTTAGGCATTCTTCCTTTAAACTTCAAAGATATTCCTCTAGATAGAGTAAATAAATTCTTCCAAAAACTCTCTTTCTTCTAATTCACAAATTTTTTTTTCAGAGTTCTTCATTCAGGCATTCAAATTCAGGAGTATGAAACTAAGTAGACTGATTTTGAAAAGGGCCTTACTGAAATCATTTTATGCTCCAGAGATGAGAGTATTATGTAAATAGCAGAAGTCAAGGAGACATTTTACCTCTCTTTGACACAGTATGTTCTGATTTTACCTGGAGTCTCCCTTCATATACATTCAGTGGTCTTTCATTAATTTAAATAGGTGATTCACATCTGTGCAAACAACAACCTATGGATATTTATAACTTTGTATTCCTTTATTAAAGATAACAACAAACTAGAATGTTTTGCTAAAAGGGAAGCAGATAATATAAGAAAGCTAGGAGATAAAGGAAATAAGGTAGCGAAGAGCTTGGAAAAGCAAAGTAGGTCACTGAGACAAGAAGCAAATAGGCAATATCTTTTTAAAAATGAAGTAATTCTTTAAAAAAAATACTCCAGCCAGTGACTTTTTAAAAACAGAATAGCTTAAGACTCAAAATCACAGAATACTATTTATAGAGAGAACCACTACATGATTTTGGGGAAAAAATGCCCTCTCGAGTAAGTGTGAAAAACTGGTAAGAAACTTTGTTTAAAGAGTGAATTCACTTTAACAGGACCCTTATAAGGTCACTGTGTAGAACTGGTGAGAAAAGCAAAAATATTTCCAGGAATCAAGTAGAAATAGTTTTGAATATACTCACTTCGAATAAAATAATGCCAGATTTAAAACAAATCTAAAAATGTCTTGATGCAGAGGATGGACCTAAAACAGGCACACAGTGAAAGAATGTGAAGTTAACAAATTTGAGGCAATTGAATAATTTAGTGTTTCAGTGTTGTATATAATTACTGCTCTTTATAGTCAAAGGGATATAAACAGCTCAACTGCAAATTGGTCTTGTTAAAGAACATTTAGTACAAAAATCCTTTATCTATACTTCTCCCTACAGCTTCTTGTTTCCCAGAGTTAAAAAAAAAATAGGAGTAGGCAACTATTATTCATATATACAAGAATCTCTTCCTCTAAGGAACATTTCTTAATTGTCTCCACTCCAAGTCACTCACTTTTGTACTCCACCATGTCCTCTGGTGTATTATTGCAGAGATCTGATGTTTCACTGTCCTTCCTCCATATCTATCAGCAAGTCAAGTAGCACCTCCACAACTTTGTTCTTCCAAGGAATTCAAACTCCATATCCTACCTATTAGATATTTTCACAATTCTATGCACTTTGGGGGGAAAAAAAGCATAATTTTGTTCTCAAGGACATGGGATCTAACTAGAATGAATAAAACATTTATATATATGCGTCAAGTAGTTAGCAATAAAATTCTCTATAATTTCTAGTTAACTTTGGTTTTCAGTTTTTAGACAATTACAAATCAAAAGGGGCCAGAATTAGTGGGATATTTAAAGGGCTGAATTAACGTCTAAAACTAAGAGATGATATAAAATAGTTCAAGAGCACTAGAAAATTTTGTTTCAAGATTATGTTTTGTTCCTCAGTTTTCTCATTCATTGGAAATTGTTATTTCTATATTCAGACATTAATTCACCTTAGTATGAAAAATGCTTATATACTAATACAGAATGAATTATATTAGTACAGATTGACTTATAGGGCTACAAAGAATATGAAGAAAAGAGTAGGCTAATTTAATAGCTTTCAATATAAAATTGCCATAATATATATGGAAATATTAAAATATATTAAACTAATTTTTTAATATTTCTACTTACTTAATCTTAAGATAGTTATAAAATCCATTATTGAACATTATTTTTAAGACATTAATAAACATTTATTGATTTGCACCTGTGTACTTGGCACAACAAAAGGCATTGGAAATTTTAAAAGATAAATATTACATGACAGTTGTTCTTGACTCTATAGCTCTAATCAATTAAATAAATGAACAAATGGAAATCATGCAGCACATGAAAATGTTATGTTAATTTGGGGAAAAATGGAAATATGAGATAAGTGAGTGATACAAAAATGTTCATATAAACTAAGAACACAGCAATGAGTTGATCTCTATAAAATAATACAATAGGTATCAATTTTAAAATTAATTTTATATTATGTTCAAAACTCTTTCTTCTCCTCTTTTCACACTTGGCCCCTGACACTTCCCCCTCCAATATTGTTGTTTCACAATTCATGCCTCACAATTAACAAAGGTAATAAACGTAAAGTGTAATTTCATTTAACTGATCCTTTGTATCTTTTTTAGGATTGTTATAATATATTTTATTTACTAACACATTATAAACCATTATAAACAACCATTTGACTCTTAAGGAAATTATGCGAAGAAAGGAAATATAGTCTATTAGCAATTTTATTTTTACCACTTATGGCACTTTTTCATTCCTTTCTATAAATTCCAATTTCCAAATGTTATCATTTATCTTCTAACTGAAAGACATTCTTTTGCATTTCCTGCAGTGCAGGATTTCAGGTGATTACTTTTAGCTTCCATTTATCTGAAGAATATCTTAAATTCACCCTTTAAAAATATTTTTGCTCAATGCAAGTTAAACCACTTTTTTTTCCATCAATCTAAAAGTTCCTTTACATTTTATTTTAACTGTAGTTTTTGTTTTGTTTTGTTTTTTTAATGAGAAGCCCATGATTTTTCTTAGCCTTGTTACCCTGTGTGTAATGTGTTTTCTCTCCAGCTACTCACATATTTTTCTCTTCAGTGTAATTTTGACTATGGTTTACCTAGCTGTGGTTATCTTTTTGTTTATCTTGTTGAGCTTCTAAGATCTGTTGACTTGCATTTTATATAAAATATGGGAGGTCTATGCTGTTATTCTGCCTATATTTTTATGCTCAAACTCATTACCTTTTCCTCCAAAACTCCAATTACTTATTTTAAACCATTTGACATCGGCCTAGCAGATACTTGAAATTCTGCTCATTTCATTTCATTTTGTTCTTCTATGATCTTCAAAGTACATAATTTATATTATATAGTACTTCATGTTCACTATTTTTCCTTTTTTGTACATTATAATCTCATGTTCTAGAATTTTGTTTGATTCTTTAGTTTACATTTCTCTACTAAGATTCTCTATTTGTTCACTCATTAAGACCATTCATTTTCCCTTAATATTTTAGAATAGCTTTAGAAGCTTTTAAGTGAAGTAAGAGCTTTCAATAAAAGCTTTAAAAGCTTTTAAGCAGCTTTAAAAATAGTTGCTTTAGAATCATTCCTGCTAAGTTCAATACTGAGATAATTTGGGTTAAGTTCTATTTTCTTCCTCTTCTCCTACTCCTTTCATTCATTTTCCTCTTCATCTTCTTCAAATGTGGATTGCATTTCCTTGCTTATTTGAATTTCCAGTAAATTTGATTGATTAATAGACTTTGGGAATAATATGTTCTAGAGACTGGTATGTTGTTCTCTTCTGAAGGCTGCTCATTCTTGACTTAGAAGAGATGTGAACTATTTTCTTATCACCTTGTCAGTTTTGATTTTGTTCTTCATAATTTTTATAATTAGTGATCTATGGAAAACCCTAAGAATTTGCCAAGCCATGTAATTTGTCAGGATTCAGTCTCCAAACTTTGTGCCCCTGTAGATCTTGTCAAAGTTTACCTTTAGGCTTAATTGAGGAAGATCTAGAGTAGATATCATTCTACATTGTGGATTTATACTGCCAAGGCTCCTGGTGTCTCAACTGGATATCAGAGATGGTAATAATAGGTTATTAGATCTTGCCACTCCAGGAAGACCAGCACTCTAATGATCTGCTAATAATCCCTTCCGTGATGTGTTCAACCTCTACATTCTCTATTCCAGCAATAAGCCACAAAGCAGTTTTTGTCTGACAATCCTTGGGTGATCTTGCTTTGTGTATCTATAGCATTGTCCTGAGCCATCAATTTATAGTGAATATACACTTGGACTTCTGGGCACCCTTCTCTGCACAACTCTATCTTCTCCATGCTCTATTCCACAAACAAGTTGCTTTGTTTGCCTTGAACTCTGAAATCTTCCTCTTCAGTTCAGTGGATCATAGTACTCTGTGCACAATCCAAAATTCTCCATACCACAGTTGGAAAACTGTTCCCAGCACAGAGTTGGTAGGGAGGTAGGCTGAGGTATACAGGAAATATAGGGAGATTACTGTTGTGCAAACAGAGCTTCTTCCCAGAAAGGAAGAGGACTTCTGTAGCCAAGACCAGTTCCCAGTATGGTATGTGCTAAGGGCATGATTACAATGACCTCTCTCTTCTCTTGAACTTTTATGCCCCACTGTGTCTTTCATTGGCCAAACACAAATTGAAGCAGTTTGGCTAGAGGGCAAGGGCTGATGATGCAGTCTATGGCCAGTCTCTCAAGACAAAAGTGGTACCAGGAAAGATGTAGAGACATTTGAGTAGGGGAAAGGAATAACCAGTATATGGACATTTCTAAATCTAGAACAATACATAATTTTAAATTTATAATGGAAACTATCTTTATTCACATATTTATGTAATCACTAGCATCCTGTGAAAATTATATAAAAATCCAGTTTATTACCTTGAACTATAACATTATATACATGAAAAAATGACTCAATATTATTGAGAGGAATATAAACTGATATTTCTATAGATTTTGCAAATATTCTAGAGCTCAAATAAGTTTAAAGATGTTGTAAGATGCAGATTCAAAGCCAGATAGGCATAAGTGATAAAATTTTTAGAAGAATAAATAATAGTCATTTTTCCAATTTCTTAGAATCTATACATGTTTTTCTAATCCACACAAGAATTCTCTAAACTAAATGTTATTATCCTACTTAATTTACAGGGTAGGAAACTGAGTCTCGGAAAGACTAGCTAAATTTCCCAGGATTACACAGCTGTTAAGTAGTAAAGGCCAGTTCTGTGTAAATTCAAAGCTTAGTTTCTTCACAGTGCAAGCTTCTGAGTATGAAAGACAATTAAATTAATGGGATGACTGATGTAAAAGTAGATATTTAAAGAGTAAAAGAATAACACAAACTAAAAACCAATATTAAAACATATTCAAAATACCTTCAAAACTGTCTGGAGAGAATGGGGTTTATCAAGTCTTTGGATTATTTAAAGGCATCAGAATTGTGCCAAAAGGCATTATGTTTAGAGCACATCTGGTTCATTGGGTATGATTAGTTATAATTAATATCTATTTTAGTAGCAAAAGGTCAGAAGAAAATTAAAGTATTAATAACATAAAATATGATAAAAAAGCATCATCATAATAGACTAAATGTTCTTTTAGTCCACGGGGAAAAGATATAATGTATATATCATTAGAGGTAGAATGTGAAATCTGTGGTCAGTGTCTGATAAAACCCACAATTTCTGAAAGTTTAAATTTGAAATACTAATATAACTTACCATATCTTACATTTCACTACAATGCTTGCTATTAAATAAGTTATCCTTGCCCTTCAATATTTTTGTATTAATTTGACCAAGCTAAAATCATTTATAGTACAATTTCATTGTAGTTTTTTCTTGACCTTAACTTTACAATAATGTCCTGATGAACTGTTTATAAGTCTATAGGTAATACTGTAGAAATAATTCAACATTCACAATTTTCATCAGGAATATTTATTTCAAAAGCAATATTCTGTGCTTTTGAAAATATATCAGAGAATCAGGTATTAAAGTTAGGAAGCAACAGGAGACCATTGATTTTCTCCCTTTGACATTACAGGCTAGTGTTTACATGCAATCTGATAATATTTATCTAAGATAATTTCATTTGCCATATTAATAGGCTTTCTCCACTGCTTATTTCTACTTTCAAGAGGCATATTCTGTCCCTAATTGTTCTGTCATTGCCGATTAATTTATGCCATTTTCCTTCTTGATTTTTCAGTTTAGAATCTTTCAAATACCACTAGAAATGACTTGGCCACTCAAGCCTGATAATTCTATTATTAAGGAAAATGGTAAATATCCTAGGTAATCCCAGGCTAAATGAACAAATCAACACATGGATGCTACAGTATAAAAGAGTCCAGTGAACTCAGGAAAGCAAAATTATGTATTTCTTTCTTACCATGAAGAAGCAAAGAATGAATATCTTGGATAGGCACAATGGTCTGAGTAACAAAGTTTGAAATGTAAAGGCAATCTACAACATGCCAGTGGAGCAGTATGATTGATCCTCTTTAGAAACCATGCCTTGGACAATCTCATCTTTTACCTTAAACCTAAAAGATATATTTTACCTGATACTAGTGAAACTAGAGTAAAAGTGAAACATAAAACAAGTTTAACTTAATAAAGAATTAACTCAAAATTTGAATATTCTTTCATTTTCCCCATCTATATTTTAGATAGCCTTTCAAGGATTCATGTTAAGTACTTACTAAATATGTTTTTAAATTATTTGTTTGTGTCTGTTTTCATCATTAGATTTTGAAGCTTAAGGGTTGAAATAATGTTTAAAGATTTTTAATAAAACTTAATGTCCAGAACAGTGTTTGGTACCTAGCCCATTCTCAGTGAATGATACTGCCTGAAACTACTGAATTCACTATAAGTTGTTTTTGCCTAAATAACTACTTTAGTTGATTTTTGTAATATGGTTAAGATATAGATTTTTAGAATGAAAAGTTATGTTGGTTAAAAAAGATGCTGAGAGGGTGGTTGGGGTAACCAAAATAAGGAAGAATAAGTGATAAGAAATAAAGATAAAGCAACGTAGTACAATTTCTACTTCCAGCTCTGGGAGAGTAGCTTGTATTGGACAATGCCTCCATCAAAAAATCATAAAAAATAAATAAAACTTAAAAAAAAGAAGCAAACAAAAAGCATTTGTTGCTAGAACTAAATTACAATAAATAGTGGAGGAATTTTTTCAGATAGAAGAAAAATAAATCTAGATCAAAGGAGTGAAATGATTAAATGAGTAAATGTAAATGTACATTGAGTAATTAAGACAATACCAGTGCCTTTTGGGTATTCATTATATATGTATATATAAATAAAGTCTGCAAAAACAGAAATATGAGCATCAGGGGATGGGTTGGGGTTACAATGTTCTAATGCCCTTGCTGTGTTCAGGAGGTGATGAGTACTAATGGATAACTGACCCTAATAATCGAGGATGCACATTTTACTCTTTGGGGTTAGCACTAACAGAATAGGAAACTAACAAGCTAGTAGAAAGAAAAATGCAATAAAAATGACTACTTGGTTAATATAAAAAGAAAAAAAGGGAGAGTAAAAGGAACAAATAACAGATGGAACAAACAGACAACAAATACATACATAATTATACCAAGTTTAAATAGATTAAATATTCCAAAAGTAAAGACTGTCACATGAGCTAAAAAATAAAAATAAACACTACTTATAAGCAATCCACCTTGACTATAATATTATAATAAGTATAGACAAAACAAATAACTGAATGTTATCTATAGTCATATAAAGTAGACTTTATAGAGTGACCGTTGATGGATCTAAAGATCATTTCATAATGGCAGACAAGTAAATTCACCAGGTCTGTATCCTAATTTTAACAATATTTACCTAATAACTTACTGTTCAAATATAGGAGACAAAAACTAAAACAGAAGGAAGTGACAAAGGCACTTCATAGAGATTTTTAATAATTACCCAGTAGTGGATGAAAAAACAGAAAGAAAAAAAAGAAAAAAAATATTAGTGAGAGTAATAAAGATTTACGTAACACAATTAAAACATTTGAGCCAGTTGGTATCCATTTACCCAATCAATAAATAAAGGTTACACATTCTTTACAAATCCACATGGGAAACATACATATATAAAATATAAACAATACCAGGTTATATTTTCTCCCTTAAGAAAGAAACTTCAGCATTAACATTTGTGTAATGTTCTGAGATCCAAATTGCCCTCCTACTCTGAAAAGAATAAAATAATTCAATGTGTTTTTATTGATAACCTGAACTACAGCCATAAATTACATTTCATAGGCATCTGTTAGCATACTTGATATATTAGGGCAGAAGGCATTTTCATCCTCTGACAAACTGGTAATAGGATTTTCTAGTGTGTATGTTTAAATTTGCAAGTTCTAACTCAAAGATAATAGGACAGTTTGATTATGTAATGGAGCTTCTTCGCCTAAAATAATAATTATAGTAAATAAGAGAAAGAAGAAAAGGAGAAAGAGGAGCTAATATAGATAACATTAGCTATGCTTAAATACTGTTTAAAGAGATTTGCATTGTTAACATGTTTAATCTTTAAAACAGGTTCTTTTACTGTATCATTTTATAGATAAAGAAGCTCAGACTTAAATAAGATTAAGTAATGTGCACAAAAGGCATGTTAGAATGTGAAATCGGGATGTCTGACTTTAGAATCTGTGGCTCACTGAAAAACTGCTATTTTCAATGAAACTATGGATTACATTATACGTTTAAAAAGACACACGTAGACAAGAAATCTCAACTAATAAATTTATATTTTAGAGAATACATAAAAAATGACTTTTTTGGAATAAGCAAACCAGGTGCAAATTTTAAAGAGTTTTTCAATGACTATTTCAAACTTATCTCAAGTGAAATAATATTACATAGACTGGACCCAAATCAAAATACTGTATCACTGGTTGGTGATCATACAACTCAAATAAAATATATAAAAGTACTTTGTTATGGTTAAATATATTTTTGATGATTTTTGTCACATCTATTATTCTCTTTCACTTTGCCTAGAAACCAGAAGTTTCTTTGTATCTCTCAATCCATTTGAAGATATGTCAAATATCATATACTGCCCCCAACAAAAGAAAACAGAAAAGGAAAGCACATATGGAAAAATTAAATTATAATCATAAAGTTTAGGGGAAAAGGAGAGAAAACATTTCATGGAAGGATCCTCACTGTTTGTAATGGTTTGAGATTGATATTGAAGGATGTGTTATTTTGTCTTGGCAGAAATTAGAGAAGGATAAGTTTCACTTAAGGAAAGCAGTATGCTAAAAAAAAAATAAATAAAGGTAAGATAGTTTAAAATTTATTCCAAAACAAGAAGAGTAAATTATGTGGACAAGACATAAATTTTAGTGCCACTTCTATGGGACATTTTTAAAGAAAACACTAAAATCAGAGCTTAGATCACAATACCAACGATATTATTTGGTTTTTTTTCCATAGGGTTAGCTTTGTTTTAGGAGGATGTCTCTGGTGACAATGTAGAGAAAGGCTGGGTACAGAAGTAACTGAAGATGAGAAAAATGACACAGGTTGTATTCCCCAGAAAGCAGTTCCTGTAATGGAGATGGATGTTCATTAGGGATTGTTCACCACTAATGAGTCATTCATAAATTACACACAACCCAGGTAGATCAATTTCCAAGCATAAACTATGAATAAACAGAAACTCCATAATTAGCATTTTTAAAGATTTATATACATGGAATAACAAAGTAATTTTAATAAAGTAAGTAATCACCCAATCGTTTTTCTGAAAGGGAGGTTTAGAAAAATTCAGCCACTTCATAATATTTTTTACAGTTGGGAGTGAATAAAAAGAGAAAATTTTAATGAAATAAAAACCAAACAAACAACTCTTAAACTGTAACCCATAGAAGAGATTTTCATTTGTATATTTAATAGCTTTTTTAAAATGTAATTTACATACCCTAATGTGTACAATTCAGTATATTTCAGTATATTCAGAGTTGTGCAAATATTTTCTACAATCTAATTTAAGAACACTGTAAATATAAGAGAAGCATTATACCTATGAGCAGTCATACGCCATCCTACCCAACCATTTATCTTTGTCTAGCCCTAAGCAACCAGTAATCATTTTGTGCCCGTACGGATTTGCCTATTCTGGACATTTGAATAAAACTACTGAACATGTGTTCTTTTATTACTGGCTAATTTCACTTAGCATAACATTCTCAGGGTTCATCCATGTTGTCACATACATCAATACTTCATTTTTTTACTGCTGAATAATACTCTATTGTGTGGATATGCCATATGTTAGTCATATATTCATCACTTAGTGGATTTTTGGCTTGTTTCCACATTTTGACTGTAAATAATGCTGCTATGAACATTAGTATACAAGTGTTGTGTGGATATGTTTTAATTTCTTTTAGGTACATACCCAGTAATGGAATTGCACTCACTGTACTGAGGAAAGAATATTGAGGAATTACCAAAGTATTTTCAAAAATGGCTGCACTATTTTACATTTCCGTTACAATATATGAGGTTTTAAATTTCTTCACACTTCTGACAATAATTGTTGCTATCCTAGTAGATATGTAGCAGTATTTTAATGTGATTTTGGCTTGCATTTCCCTAATGACATGATTTTGAGTATTTTTTCATATGCTTGCTGGTTATTAGTGTATATACATTTTTAGAGAAATATCTGTTGAAACACCCTGATCATTTTTCCATTTTATTTGTCCTTTTATTGTTGCTGTAAGTGTTCTTTATATATTCTGAATACAAGTGCCTTATGAGATATATAATTTGCAAATATATTCTCTCATTCTGTGTGTTGTACCTTTTAATTTCTTGATGTTATTTAAACTAAGAGTTTTTAATTTTGATGAAATATAATTTATCTGTTTTTTCTTTTGTCAGTTATGCTTTCAGTGCATATATAAGAAATCACTGCCTAACCCAAGGTCATTAAGTTTTACTTCTATGTATTTTTCTAAGGGTTTTATAGTTTTGGCTATTACGTTTATATGCATAAACCATTTTAATTTTTGTGTATGGTGTGACTTAGGCATCCAACTTTATTCTTTTGCATGCCCAACGGTCTCAGCTCCATTTGTTGAACAAACTTTATTTTCTCCATTAAATTTTCTTTTCACCCTTATTAAAAATTAAAATAAATTTCCAGACTTTTTTTCCTAGGAAAATGGAGCAAACATATCTTTCTCCATTTTTCCTGCTAAGAACAACAAACAACTCTAACCATTATATATAAACTGAACATTGAAAAGTGGAAAGAAGAAGAAGGCAGACTAGGTAGGGGACTTGACACCTGAGGAAAACTGTTGCCAGTTCTCTGGGGTTTCAAAAAAGTACTGATAAAAGTCTGCTTTCTTTAACCAAAGGACCAGGAAAAGAGCAACACAGGAAAAAAGAAACTTAGTAAGTGCTCTATTCCAGCCAATGCTACAGATGAACATGCGGCTCCCATCCCTTACACCAGCAGAGACTGAATGAGGAATCTATAATTTTCATGCTTACCAGGCTACAATAAGGTACCCCAACATCCACTGTGGTGATATCTGAAAAGGCCAAGTGAGCTTTTATCCCTGCCTGGTAGTATTTAAAACTCCCACTCTTACTGTGGTCATTGTAAACATTGTGAGGACCCAAGATTTCCACACCCACTTCATAGTAACAAGGTATTCCTGCTTCCTGCTAGGTTGGTCAGAAGAGGGCTGATGTAGAGTCAGTTTGTTAACCAATACCCAGTTATAACAATGCTATTCCCACACTTGTAAGTAGCTGCCAATTAGGAAATAAAAACTTCTCTTTCCAACTAATAATAGTCCCTCCTCACAGCACTTTCCACGCTAAGGCAGTCTCAGAAAAAGCCAATTAAACAGAAGATTCAAATAAGATCCAGAATCTCACAATATAATATGAAGTTATCCAATTATTCATCATACCAACAGCCAACAAGATCTCAAACTGAATGAAAAAGGCAATCGATGAATGTCAACACCAGATGACAGAGAATTTGGAAGTATATGACAAAGATTTTAAAGTAGTCATGATAAAGAACTCTCTCAACAAACAATGAAAACACACTTGAAACAAATTTTTTAAAAAAGTAAATGTCAGCAAAGAAAAACTCTCAGCAAGGAAACTGAACATAAAGAGAAAAATCAAATCAAAATATTAGACACAAAAAGCATAATAGCTGAAATTAAAAACTTAACAGATGGGCTCAACAGCAGAATGGAACAGAGGGAAAAAATGAAGGAACTGAAAAGAGAAAAGAAATGACCTAATCTGAACAACAGAGAAAAAGCAGACTAAAAGAAAATGTAAAAAGTGAACAGAACATCAAGAACCTGTGGAACTAAAATAAAAGATCTAACCTTTATGTTTTTGGAGCCATGAAAGGAGAAGAGAGAAGAAGGCTAAGGAAGTACTTACGGAGATAATGACTGACATATCCCAAATTTGGCAACAGACATAAACCCATAGATTCAGAAAGCTGAGTAAACTTTAAACTGGATAGGCCCAAAGAAATCTATGCCATGTACATCACAATCAAACTGAAAACTGAAGGCAAAAAAATGTCCTGCAAGCAGCTGGAGAAAAAGGGCATCTTGCCCGTGAAAGTAAGCAAGAATATAAAAGAACTCAACACCATCGACCAGCAAGATGTAATCAACACTTAGAGTACACTATTCACAACACTGAAATACACATTCTTTTCAAGTATCCAGGGAACATATACTAAAGTAGATCATATACTGGGCAATAAGCTTAAACAAATTTAATTTCAAATCACCTATAATGTGTTCTCTGATCACAATGGAACCAAACTAGAAATCAATAACAAACAGTTAAGGAAATCTCAGACTAAACAACTCACTTCTACCATAGCCATAGGTTGAAATGGAAGATACAAAGAAAATTTAAAAATACATTAACTTGAATGAAAAGTAAAGATACAACACGTCAAAATCTATGGGACACACCTAAAGCAGTACTAAGAGAGACATTTTATAGTACCAAATGCATGCATTAGAAAAATAGAAAAGTTTCCAATTAATAATCTAAGTTTCTAAGTTAACAGCCAAAAACAAAAAAAGAAAAACTAAATTCAAAACCAAAAAAAGAGTAAATAATAGAATAAGAACAGTAGAGAAAACAATAAAGAAATCAGCCAAACAAAAACTTGATTCTTTGAATAGATCAATAAAATTGACAAACCACTAGCAAGGCTGACAAAGAAAAAGGGAGAAAAGACACAAATAACCAACATTAGGTAGAAAAGAGGAGATACACCACAGACCCTAGAGACATCAAAAGGATAATAAGTACATACTGTGAATAATTCTGTATGCATCTATTTGACAACTTAGATAGAATGCACCAAATTATACACACATACACATATACACACACAGAGAGACATACAGAAACACCAATTCACTTCGTATGAAATAAGTAATTTGAATGGCCCTAGTCCTATTCTATTAATGAAATAGAATTTATAATTATAAAACTCCCATAAACAAATCTCCTGCCCCAAATGATTTGATTGATAATTCCACCAAATATTTAAAGAAGTTTTGACTTAAATTCTACACAATATCTTCCAGAAATAGAAGAGAAGGGAACACTTCCCACTTAATTTTATAGAGCTAGCACTCCTCTGATTTCAAAGCTAGATAAACGTAGTACACACACACACAAAAATACAGATCACTATCCCTTAAGCAAAAACTCTTAGCAAAATATTAGCCAATAGAATTTAATAATATATAAAAAATAATTATATAGCATGATCAAGTAGGTTTTATTGCAAAATTGCAAGAATGGCCCGATATTCAAAAATCAATCAATCTAATCCACAATATTAAGAGATTAAAATAGAAAAAAGTCATGTGATCCTAACACAAGAAAATAATATGAAAGGTTCAAAGATTAGAAAAGAAGAAATAAAAATATCTATAGTTGTGGGTGTCACGATCTGCTATGCAGAAAATCCTGTGTATTTACAGACAGACTCTTAGATTTAATAAATGAGTTCAATCAGTCACAGACACAAAATAAACATTTAAAAATAACTTGTAATTTTAATGTATTAGCCATGAATATGCATCTAAATTAAAATCACAATATAACTTACACTCACTAAGAAAAAATGAAATACTTAAGTAACAAAATATATCCTGGACGACTATGCTGAAAACTATACAAGACTGATGAAAGGAAGTACAGAAGACTCAAGTAAATGGAGAGATATACTGTGTTTACAGAATAAAAATCTCAACATAGGAAAGATATTAATTCTTCCCAGATAGATATATAGGTTTAATTTTTGGTAGATATAGATAAAATTATTCTAAAATACATATGGAAATGCAAAGGAACCAGAATAGCTAAAAAATTTTGAAAAATAATAAAATGATATTAAAGCTTCTTATATAACTAATACAATAAAAAAAAAAGTGGCACTGACAAAGAAATAGACACATAAATCAATGGAACAGAACAGAGAATCCAGAGATAGACCCACATAAATAAGCTCAACTAATTTTGACAAAGGTGAAAAACATTTCAATGGAAGAAAAAAAAGACTTACCAGCAAACGACGCTGAAGTAGTTGGACATCTCAAGACCAAAACAAACAAACCTTGACTTAAGCCTGATGCATTACACAGAAAATAACTAAAAATGGATCACAATGTGAATGTGAAACCAAAAACTATTAAACTTTTAGAAAAACAAAAAGAGAGCATATTCAGAATCTAGGCAAAAAAAAAAAATCTTGATCTTTATACCAACGCAGGATCCATAAAAGAAAAAAAATTGATAAAGGGGATTTCATCAAAATTTAAAACTTTTGCTGTGCCAAATACCCTATTAAGAAGTTGAAAAGATGAGTTACAGAATGTAAGAAAGATTTGGAAATGATATAGTCGAGAAAAGCCCTACTATTTAGAATACATAAAAACTCAAAATTCAACAGTAAAAAATACTAATCATCCAATTAGAATATGGTCAAAAGACATTTCTTGTAACTGCATGTGGACTTAAAGAATCTTAAAGTTGAAAGTTTTATTAAAAAATAAAGCTATTCAATTCCCTTCTGATTCCCCAAAAACAAAGTTTCTATAAATGGTCTCTTAATTCTATTGAATTAAGCTATATGCCCATCCCTATGCCAGGTCCACACTATGTTGATTGCTGTAGGTTTTAAATATGTTTTAAATTAATAAGTATGACTCACTTTTACTTTGTTTTACCTTTCCAAGATTGTTTTGACTATTCTGAGTCCTATGTATTTTAGTATGAATTTTAGCATTAGCTTGTAAATGTCTGCAAAAAACAAACAAAAACGTGTTGTGATTTTCCTAAGGATTGCTTTGTAAAACTGTTAAACTAGTAAACAAATTCAGCAAAGTTGTAGGATATTAAATCAACACACAAAAGTCAGTTGCATTTCTATATGCTGACAGTAAACAATCTAAAAAGTAAAATAATTAACAGTCACCTTACAATAGCATCAAAAAGAATAAAATACTTAGGAATAAAAACCCAAAAAAGTAAAAACATGCTTCCTGAAAACTACTTAACATTGTAGAAAGATATTTTTAAAAACAAACAAAAATGGAAAGACATCCTGTGTTTATAAAACTATTGCTAAAATTTTCATGCTACCCAAAGTAATATATAGATTCAATGCAAACTGTATCAAAATTCTAATGGTATTTTTTGTAGAAATAGAAAAACAATCTCAAAATTCATATGGAACTACAATGGATCTTAATAGCCAAAACAGTCTTGAGAAAAACAAAGCTGTAGGCTTCACATTTTCTGATTTTAAAATATATTACATAACTACACCAATCAAAATAGCATGGTTTCAGCATAACGACAGATATATCAACAGATGGAACAGAATCAAGGACCCAGGGAAAAAAAAACCCATAAATGGTCAAATGATCTTTGACAAAGGTACCAAGAATACACAGCGTGGAAAGGAGAGTCTCTTCAACAAATAGTGTTGGGAAAGCTGGATATCCATACATAAAAGAATAAAATTGGACACTTAATTTACACTACACATAAAAAGCAACTCAAAATGGATTAAATACTTAAACGTAAGACCCAGACTACAAATCTCCTAGAAGAAAACTTAGGGGTAAAGCTTCTTGACATTAGTCTTGACAATTATTTCTTGGACATGATACCAAAAGCACAGGCAAGAAAAATAAAAATAGACAAGTGATATTCTACAGGCTGAAAAAACTTCTGTGAAATGAGAAAATGACAGAGTGAAAAGGCAATCTATAGAATGGGAGAAAATAATTTCCAAATCATATATCTGATATAGGGTTAAAAACCAAAATTTATAAAGAACTTCTACAATTCAATAACTACAATTCAATTAAAAATTGGCCAAACAACATAGGTAGACTTTTCTGCAAAAAAGACAAACTAATGGCCTATGGCTATATAAAAACATGCTGAACATCACTAATTATCAGAAAACTGCAAATTAAAACTACAATGAGATCTCATACCTGTTAGGATGGCGATTATCAAAAAAATATTGGTGAGCATGTGGAGAAACTGGAACACTTGTGCACTGATGGGAGAATGATCCAGCAATTCCATTCCTGAGTATTATCCAAAAGTGAAATCAGGATCTCAAAGAGATAAGTGCACTTTCATGTTCATTATAACATTATGCATAATAGCCAAAAAGTGGAAATACTCCATATGTTTACTGAAGGGTGAATGGATAAATAAAATGAGGTATGTATATACAATGGAAATCAGCTTTAAAAAAGAAGGAAACCCTGTCATACTCTACAATAAGGATAAACCTTGAGGATATTATGCTAAGTGATGCAAGCAAGTCACAGAAGGGCAAATACTGCACGATTCTACTTATATGAGCTATCTAAACTAGTCAAATTCATAGAAGCAAAAAGTAGAACAGTAGCTGTGAGAAGCTAGGGGTATGGGGAAATTAGGAGTTACTGGTCAATAGATACAGTGTTTCATTTAAGCAAGAATAAAAACTTCTAGAGATCTGCCTTATAACAACATACACTCCAAAACAGACTTTATATTATGTGTTGATTACCACAGTAAAAAAGGTTAATTGTTACGACTGAGTTATTAACGTGGCAAGTTTTTGTCACACAAGTGTTGTGTATCAATAAAAACATGACCTTGCTGATGGAAAAGTCCTGTCAATATAATTGGGAACAAAAATCCAACTCACTAGATAAACACAAGTGTGAACAAAAGTAAAAAGTAAGCACAAGTGTGAATGATATTCTAGCATGGAACTTAGCGCAAAAGAAAACAGAAGAAATTTTAAAACGTCATAAAAACATCACAGTCACTTGCATTGTTTTGTACTGGGTAGGAACAATAAAATATAGACATGGAAAAAAAATCTAAAAATCTATATTGTTAACCAAATTCTTGTTGCCAGTATGACTCAAATCATGTAAACTTTTATCGTTTTTCAAGAATAAATTGACTAAGTGGACATTAAATGTTATGGTGTGAAAAATGCAACGTTAAGGCATTCAGAAACTGTCAAAGACTGAATCTATGGCAATCTGCAATACCCTTGAGACCAGTTTTCCATAAACACATATTGAATTATCAAGATTAAGTTTTGCTTCCACATGCTTTTGAAAAAAATTGTGCTTATTCCAATCATAGCACCTATCATATTCTGTAACGATAATAATCTATATTTCCTTGCTGTCTCATGTTATAGTCTGCTAGTTCCATGAAGACAGCCAAGATGATGTTATTTTAATCATTTTTTCCCTAAGGCATAACATATGTGATGAATATATGAACAAACATCAAAGAAAAATCATCAAAAGAGATGAAGCTTCATATGTACTATAAAGAGCACTAAGAAATTGTGAATTTACGACAGCAATGAATAAACAAATTTGTTTCATTTAGAAATGTATAGTATATGAAAGGCAAATAAGAATAACCAGAAACCTAAGCAATTGCATCCTAAAAGAAAAGTGAGAAAAGGTAAAGTATCCATTTAAAAATATGTGAAGGCTATAAGGCAATTCATAAAAGAATTATAAATGAATGAAGAGCATATAACAAGATATTTGATCCCTATAATAATCAGAGATACACAAAATAAATTAGTAAGATAACATTTTTTTGCCTTGCAAAATTTGCCTTGTGAAAAATCGAGTATTGCCAAAATCAGGATTGGATGTGGAAAACGATAACCTGATGACAGCAGCAGAAATTTTTACATTTATTGATAGTTGGGCTATATCTATCTAAGCTTAAAATTTAGCCCTCCCATCTCTGGAATTCCGTCTGCAGGATATTCCACACAAGGGCACAAGGATATATATCCAGAGTTGCTGTTTACACCTTTGAAACCACGAAGAATGACGCCATTGATAGGCTCTATGTTAAATAAATAATAGTACAGACATACCACGTGCCATTTAGCTATGTAGTCATTAAAAAAAAAAAGAATGTAGCAGATGCATACATGTGGAGCCATAAAAAAATCAGTGATATTTTACAAAATTTAACAAAAAATTCAGGAAAAATATGCTTAGCATGACTGATGGTTTGTAAATATATAAAATGCATAGAAATGGCCTGAAAAGATAAGCTAATAACAACGACTAACCTTGTGAAGCATAAGTAAATGAAGAAAATCCTGTTTTGCTTTAAAAACTCTATTTCACCTTTTGAGGGTGAAAATGATAAATCTCCTGGTAGAAAAATGTACCTTATTATTATGAATATTGTGATGTTTAATCAAACATATATAAACAAAAATGAACATAAAATGAATAACAGAGATAAGAAGCTTCAAAACAGGTGAAATTCCTAATTTGCCTAGAGGAACAAAAGGAAAGGAATGAAATGCAGGAATCAGCAGGCCCTTGAAGAATCAGTGGACAAAGCTGAGCATGTTATTTTAGGACATATGTCCTTTTTCTAAAACCATCAGGGTTACGGGGCTTGAGAATATATAAAACAGCCCACAGATCAGGTTGTAGCTAAAGGGATTCATGCTTGCATTTAGTTATGAAGTTCAAATTGGAAGCTGTTCAGGCAGAAAACTAATAGAAATGGTTGATAGCTAATTAACCTAAGGCTTCAAAGTAATTGGTCGGCAAGAAGCAATTTTAAAAGGGACTTTCTCTTTTTTTTTTTTTTTCACTTTTGAAAATCATAAAATGCCCTATTTGACTTTGGGTGCATGAGCAAAAATATAAGTATAATACACAAATATTGATTTAAAAAAACTTCTACCTTATTCAACTTCTTTGCAAGTTTTTGAAAGGGCAAAAGAATCACAAAAACTATGCCATATTATCAAATACTGAATATCCCAGGTGTAGGACTTTGCCATATATGAAAATAATCAGAGTAGATTCCTGAAGTAAATAAGCCAAGGAGGATAGGGTTATCCTGATTAATTCAGCCCTGAGCACCCCCACTTCACCACCAGAGTCGGAAGAGTCAGCTGTTTGACAGAGAAGGGGCTCCCCTAGCAAAAGCAAGGTGCTCCTGTGAAGAGTGTGGAAATGAATGGACAACATCCCAAGTTAGCTTCCATCTAATCTATGACTCTGGCTTCCCATCTTTCATGCATGGTTCCTTACACTTTTTAAAAACATCCAAACTTTTATAACATATAGCCATTCCTTCTCAGAAAGGAGCCCCAAATTTCCTACATTTCTATATCCTGTTCCAAATGCAGATACTTGGGGTAGTTTAGCATTCTCTCTCCTCAGATTAACTTGATACCTCTCACTTACAGCTTCTTGGTACTTAAGATTCATGTATGTTTTCTAGGTATCTCCAAGAGTCAAGTTCTAAATAATTTAGACTTCCCATAGAACTAGTAGGGAAATTCTCCAGATGACTGCTATCAGTTATGCCAGATTCAATTTTTTCCCCAAACTCAGATGTCACTCTGATGTGGTTAGTTTAGGAATGTACTCTGGGGGAAGAGCAACTACATAGTGGGTATGTTTGTGTCTTTTAAGGTCTAAGCCTTTTATCCCTCCCTTCTGCTAGACTCAAAATAGGACAGATTTTCCTGAGGCACATTGGCTGCGTAGTAGAGATCTGTCTACACAAAAAAAAAGTTAGTGTGATTTTACTACGAAAAAGTGGAGTTAAAATTTTTAAGACCCAAAATGCATATTAACATCATTAAATTTTCAAGGTTTTTTTATAGTGACTACAAGTAGATTGGAAAGTACAGGGAAGATACCAATTAGACTGAAAACTACTTCTAGGATTGTGTTTGCATGTTGGATTATGTAATGGATAAAGAATCAAGTCTGGAGATCTTTATTTTGTCAACTGGTTTATAATTACTAACCACAAGATGTATGGATAAATGACACATCTCCTAGTATTTCTCTAGTTATGTTTTACTTTCTTTAAAAAATGGATAATTTACCTAGTTCTTAAATAGTCATTTACAAAATTATTGTAACGGGTCTTAGGGGAAAAAAAGGCTTTTTCAAAATAGTATGTCTTCTGGATTATTCTTGTTTTATATAATAGTAATGCCTGTTTATTTGTCTTTTGTTACAGGATTTATTTATACATGTGGTGGAACTTTAAAAGGACTTAATGGCACTATAGAAAGCCCTGGTTTTCCATATGGATATCCAAATGGTGCAAACTGTACAAGCAGAAGAATGAAATAGAATACAAATTGTTTTTCAGTCATTTGCTCTAGAAGAAGAATACGACTACTTATCCTTATATGATGGACATCCTCATCCTACAAACTTTAGGACAAGGTTAGTGTACTTTGAATGGGAAAATGAAAGGAAATACTTAATGGGTAAAAGTAGTTTATTTTACAAAGAATGCTTAACATTTTGGTGCAATTATAATAGTCATATTTGCCCATCTAATTTTTATTCATTTGAAAATATATCCTCCCATGAACAAATTAGCTCTGTATCTCTGGACTCATAATACTAGTATATTGATATTATCTTTCCAAAAAGTGAATTAAGTTGAATTGTATCTCTTTAGAATGGTTGAAAATATTTTCTTTTAATTCATACCTTAGAACTTCATCCTTTATGGGCATACTTTTAGTAAAATGAAAGAATACCATATAATGTGTCTTTCAGGGGTATGTACTCAATTTTAATATACAGCAATATACAAAATACTTAAAAATCAATACTGATATGACACCAGAATACATTAGTTTTAGATAATGTATATGGTTTGTAAAGTCTAAATATCTGAAAAGTAGGCCCCTTTTTTTATCACCAACTGGGACATTCACATTTCTATCCAAACAAATGAAATTATTTATTTTTAAGCTAGTTGATAAAACAGATATGAAAATTAGCTGGCATCCTGACTGTTATCTAAGTGGTTCTTCAGAATTTCTTTTTAGCAAATAGGATATCTAAACACATGAGTATTTTTGTTGTCTTACCAAAACTCCTTTTAAACATGAATTAACTCACTTCAACCAACAAATTTAAAATGCCAGATAGTCCGTATTTCCTTTAGATCTAAATTTTAACTAATGTGTGCACATTTTTCCTTATACTGTTTTTTAAATTCAAAATACTCTAAAAGATAATCTGCAAAATTAAAGACCCTTACATACTTGACTATGTTTGAGTTATGATTCTGTGATTCTGGTACTTTTTCTAACAGTTGTTACTGTGTACTTGCCTTCCTGAACTATAGGAATCAGATCATCAACATTGTCTCTATCCTTTCATTAGTCTTTCATATTCTTTTACATTGATTTTTCCCATTTGAAATAAAAATTTGATATATGTTATCATCCAGTTTTAGTAAGAAAACATGTAATATAGTGGGGAAAATGCTGGACCAGGTAAGATTTGCATTACAGTGTTTGAATTGTTGCTCACTGTTTGAGCAATCCACGCCAACTGTTTGTGTTTAAACTGGAAGATAGTAATAAAAAAAAAAAATACTGTCCATCTCACCATACTCTTTTGAATATTTCATGAGATAATCTGTATAAAACTGCTGCATGAATATAAAATCCTTTTAGTATACATTTGAACTGTTTCCTGTCAGAGTGATAGCTAAAAATAGCTGAGTTGTTTCCAACCACATGTCTGTGCAAAACAAAGGTCATTAGATTGATTACAGGTGAAGTTTTTTCTCTTTTTTGTTTTTTTGTTTGTTTGGGGTTTTTATTTGTTTGTTTTTTGCTCTACATTTATTTACTAAGGATTTCTAAATTTGTTTCCTTCCTCCTTTTACACTGTTAAACTCTTTCAATATCCATACATTTCAAAGATACATAATATGGTAGTTATGTTGACAGTGTTATTTTATCATCATTGCCAATATCATTACAAGCTCCATGTCTTTTGTTAATGATATAGCACTAAGTCAAAATAGAAAACACAGCTCTTGCATCAGCATGTGTGCTTGCCTGCACTAGTAGTGGGGTGTAGGGGTGTGGGTGTGTGCAGGAGGGTTGCGGGCATCTGCTTTCACCTGTGCACGTCCAACTAGTTTACAAACCATAAAAGGAAAAGGAATATACTTCTTAGACTTTTAAGTCAGGTAAATTGATGTATACAAAAGTAAAAATATAAAGACTTCTGCATATATTCTTTACATCAGCAACGTATGCTATATAATCGGTATAAATGTGAAAAAGAAAAAGCTCTCTAAATGTTATTTGGTAGTTTCTATCCATTCACTGATAGCATAGTTTGTACAATGATCTATTCTCTCTAAATCCTCTTAAAAATGAGAAAAACACATTTTTACATTACATTCATTCTTTTTTCTTAAACAATTATAGCCTCTGAGAAGTTAAAAGACAGATGGGGAAAATAAAGTTATTATTCTCATTCTTTCTTTCCTAATCTGTAAATGGGGGATAATAATATTTAATTTAAAAAGATTTTGTGAGTATTACAATGTAATGAAAGCTCAATAAAGCAAATCCTAAGAATTTATTAAGTTGATTCCCCTGTACCAGACACTATGCTAACTATCCTGTATTCATTATATTTAGTGTCTCCCCTGTTCAAACAATGTGAAAAGATTTCTATTATTATCATCATCATTTTACAAGTTGGAAAATGAAGCTTCCATCACTTGCCCAAGGTTAACATTGTTAAAAGTAGCTAGGGGCAGCATCATCACTTCAACTCAGACTGGTCTGAATTCAGAGCTTAAGCAAGTAACAAATAAATTACAAATAAATTTCATACATGTACCCATGGTTTATATATTGATTTGTAAATTAAAGCCTATTTATTCTTAGCAATACTAGGTAAAATTTAATGAATAAGACAAAAACAAATGTTTTTAGAACTGTATAGTAGAACACATAAAGATATAAACAAAAGATAAATTATAAGTTTATTCTTGGCATTTGTTTTATGGACTCAATTCTAAAATGGTCTCTATAGCATTTTGCTCGCTGTGGATGTATAATGCAACTATTGGTTTTTATGCATGAAGAAGTATGGTTGCTAGTATTATAGAACAGATTTTAATGAGCAAGAAAGGGGAAAAAATTCCAATGTGTAACCTACAGCCCCTTCCAGACTGTGTTTATATAGTCTGTTGTTTGATTAGAAGTCTAAACTGCTCCTGGCAGTTTGATTCATTTTTGTGTCTGTCTCTGACACAGTTTTCTTGCTTTTTCTTTCTCTTACATCCTTACTTAATACATGTCCTATGGTTATGGCTGCTGTTCTCTATCTTTCAGATATTGATTCTCATATTTTGTTAAATTTCCATGAGCACCAATTTTTTTAATGACTTGTTATAACTGTAATAATGCAAAAAAGTTGATTAGTAAGTCTTATCATTCTCACTTATATAAGAGGTATACTGGGTTTGGTAACTGCAATTTCATATTTTTAAACTATTCTCTATAACTCCAATTATTGATGATCCTACTTGTTTTCCTGTTTATTACTTATTAAATAAAACTTGATATTTGTGCCTGATTTTGATACTTAACAGCAAAGCACCATTAGAGATTTCCTTTATGGTTGGTTATACCTTTAACTTAGAACAAATTTGGTCTACTTGATGCAAAAAGAGAAATTGTAAGCTTTGTTTATTTTTATGCTAATATTGTATTTTCTCAGTAAGAAAGTTATTAAAGAAGGTAAAAAGCAAAAAAGTCACTCAATCTCATGAAGCAACAGACATTTGTATATTTAGAATCATACTATATATGCATTTTTTCCAGATTTAATCTCCCTGCATATCTATGTGTGTGTGTATGTGTGTCTGTGTGTGTGTGTGCCAGGTGACACAGGTGACTAGTTTCTAAATATCAAATTTATTGGATATTTATAATACTATAATTCATTTAATTATTCTATTATAAAATACTTATATTATCCTTTCATAATTAATTCAGATAACAGCTTCATGTCACCACCCCTAGGTGAAAAATATTCTGGAAAAAGAGCACTTCATTCCAACCTCAGTTATGGAAAGTGGCATGGAGAAGGCTGACGATCAGTCAAATGGCAGAATACATCACAGCATCAAAATATTTTACTCACATACTTAATTTTACTGTTAAAAGCAAAGTTAGATTTTAAGAATGTTTAATTTTCTAAATAAATTATTTCTAAACTTGTAATTGAAAAAGAAGAGGTATGTAACTTAAGAAGATAAAGTTTATGTTGTCTCTATTACTATACTCTATGATCTTTCTTCTGATAACTTTCCCCTCTTTTTTCAATTACAACTTTAGAAATTATTTATATTTGATATTTATTTATGTATAAATGTACCATAAATTTCCATGGAATATCTTTTTCCATCCTTTCACTTTGAGCCTAAGTATGTCCTTAAAACTGAGAGAGAAAAATTACAAATGTACTGTATTGCAAATAGTAGCAAAATTAGTAGTGTGTTGACATAAGTTTAATGAGTATTATACAGAACTTAAATGATAAAAAAAATATAATCTAGTGCTGAAGGCATAAAGTTGGAAAATGGAGATTCACACCATATTCATGGATAAAATAACTAAATTTTGTAATGTTCTTATTGTTTGAAATAAAACATAGTATCATCCAAACTCCTAACGCATTTTGGATTACT
The DNA here is from genome assembly GCF_009834535.1 of Camelus ferus. Classification (NCBI taxonomy): domain Eukaryota; kingdom Metazoa; phylum Chordata; class Mammalia; order Artiodactyla; family Camelidae; genus Camelus; species Camelus ferus. The sequence continues at coordinate 20,982,025 of NC_045720.1, forward strand.
TGAAAAAAAGGACAGCGAAAGAGAATGTGACAATGAATGTATGTATGTTCATGTATAACTGAAAAATTGTGCTCTGCACTGGAATTTGACACAACATTGTAAAATGACTAAAATGCAATAAAAAATGTTTAAAAAAATTTAAAAAATTAAAAAATACAATAGTTTATCAAACTATCACATGAAAATAAACTGGGAAATATTTAAATATAAGAATAATGTGTAATAAAATTAATTAGAATATGTTATTGGCTAATAGAAGAGTAGAAGTCATTTGGAACAAACTATAAATTCAGATAAATAGAAGATTAAATCACAGAAGATATTAAGTGAAGTATTTCCTATCATAAAACATTATAAAAAAGTAAAGAGAGATTAAAATATATGGTTCCATGAATAAAAGCATTTTCTATGATCAAAATATACATCAAACAAAAGTATTTAAAGAATTATCAGACGAAATTATTTGCAAGGTATATAAGATGATGTGCTTAAAGTAAGTAACTTATGAAAATTAATGAGAATTATAATCATATAAATAGAAACATACAAAAGTATGAACAGTGAGTTCACAAAAGAAAAAACATTAAAATACTAATATACAATAAGAAAAGAGTATAAATAAATCTTTCCAGCTCTCAGAAAAAGTAAATGAAAGTAACTACGTAATATTTTTCAAACAAAAAAATTTTCTAAAACCTAAACAATTGTAAACACTGTTGGTGAAGCTATTTCGGTATTTTCCACATGACGAATGGGAACAGCAGTCTGTATGATTTCTGAAGGATAACCATATCAGGTATCAAAAGAATTTACCATAAATAAAACTTTCTAAATATCCTCCTTTCCAAATTAGATACAGACCTTCTTTGCTGTTTTGTGTAAAGTAGCAAAATCATGAATGTTTAGAGATTAATAACCAATGTAGAAAATCCAGCAATTAGAAAATAAGCCTTATAGGAATAATTTATGGGTGGGAAAGGATTCATGACATAATTCTGGCTAGAAAAAAATAGACTGCAAAATAGTATGTATAATAATATAAGATAGCTTGAGCATATTGTGTTTGTACATCTGTGTGTATTTGTGAACTGAAGGATTGTGTACAAAATGGCAACTGTGGTTATCTTATGGTATTGGGATTATGAGGATTTTTTTCCTTTTTTGCTAGTCTTTGATTTCTAATATTTTTATCTTTAATATCCAGTGGCATTAGAAAAAAATATATTCTGGTTCCTTTATATGTCTTCTAAATTTCAAGATTATTTTCCCACTGTAAATCATTTAATATTTAGTTTAACTTACAAACTGGAAGAGATGAATATTATTATAAAAATAAGCATTGGCTAATCCTTCTTTTAATAATTTAGACCTTTGAATGAATCAAAGCCCTATCTGTATCATGAAACTTTAGTTTTGAACTTTTCAAATTCACAATCTAAGTTTACATACTAAAATAACAGTGAAAAAGTACTTTTTAATGTTAAAAATATTACATTTAAATAATTATGTGTATGTCAAAATATTTAATTTTCCTGAACAATGATTTCTTTTATTGTCCAGATAACGGCCCCAAATCAGTGGAAGCGAACTTTAAGTACACATATTTATGTATATACATCTTGCTCTTAATGTTGACTAAAGGAGAAAACACTGAATTATATTTTGATGTAGAGAACAACTTTACCACAAAAATTATTAGAAAATAGCTAAATGACCTGTTAGGTCATAGAAACAAATGGCCATAGGGAATAATTTGTGGTAGTGCACTCTACTGATTTAACTCTACTCTCAAGTACCTGTCTCCAAGTCTATGAGAAAGGATTGGCTGAGAGTGATACATCCCAATCCAATTTACTGTCTCTAAAGATTTCTCTCTTCAGAGTTACAAACAGTGTTTGTATCTTGATTATTCTTTTGTATACTAAAATGTCTGGAAATGCAGATGTTCTATTGCTTGACTCACTAGCATAGATGGTTCATGTGTGTGTGCGTGTACATGTGGTAAATGTATATGTGATATTAATAACTGTGTAATTCAATAAAGAGAAGTAATACCAGGTTTTTCTCATTTACCTATAATATTAATGAGATCCAAAAGCAACATGGATTCTGCTTATTGTTAATTCAACCATGACTTTGGTAATACCCTTGTACAGAAAAATACAGACTTCAGAAAACACAGTAATAGAGGATAGAAATGGATTTTTCTATGGACAAGCTTGAAAAAGTTGCTATTATGGTTAGTACTCTCCTCCCCCCAATTTTAATTTACATAAGACTTATCACATTGCCATAGGGCATGTAAGTGAATTAGAAAAAATGCCAATTAAAATTTTGATGCACCTTAGGCAGTTAACGGCTCTTCTCCTTAGATACCATTCTTCACTTTGGAGCATTCAGATTAATAATTGGATAAATCTCAAGGACAGACAGGGTTTCTAGAACCTTCTGTCAACATAAAAGACTTTCAACTCTGAGTAAGGCAAGGATTCAAGAGTGTACACAGTCATTTGTTGTTTGTACCAGGCATGTTGCCAAAAAGAATTGAGGTGGCTTTTAGTAAAGAAACAGACTAAAATTAAGCCATGAAACAGGGGGTTAAAACATAAACAAAAGATGTCAACATCAAATTTAAACATTTAAAAATTAAACATATAATCTATGGATTATAATCATTCAATCCTTTTATGGAAAATCTGTGAAAAGTTTACTTCTCTTAGCCTGTTTTCAGTAAAACAGCACTGATATTCTAAAAGCAAACTGTGTTATCACTAACTAGCAGTATTTCTTGTGCAAGTCACTCATTCTCCACAATCATTTTTCATCTGTAAAATGGCATAATCAAAATGACTGCTTGATTATCTCACAGAGAACAACTTGATATTTACATAAATATAACTGTTTTTAATAACTAAAAATTTCATGAAGCAATCTAAAACTGAAAATAAAAATGTTTAGATTAGGCATCCCAGATTAACTCTTTTTGAATTCTTTTAGATTTGTTAATATATGTATTCTGAAGGAATCTATACAGATACTCTGTATCTTTTAAAAACTTAACAGACTATACAGACTATGTCAGGCTATTTATATGCAACTCTCATAACACCACTTCAAATACTCTTCTCCAAAATCTTATTATACAGATAAGAAAATTAAATTTCAGAAGTGTCAATAACTTTTCCAAAATCACAAAATTAGTTTTCAAGAGACTGATGTTTGAATCTAAATAGGTTAGAGCACAGCTCACTGATTATATTTATTTATATTTTTAAACTATACCATTTTTTGAATGATGGATTAGAAGATTTACTTTAAGCTAGACAACTATAGAATCAGATAACTTTTACTAACCATTCATTTTATAATGTCATTTTACTAAAAAAAGGTCAAGAACATTAAAGGGTATAAGATAAAAACTCATATTTATATCAAGATTTACTTTTTGAAAAAAATCCCTTTTGCTATTATGACATTGTTCCAAAGGCATATTTGGGTCATAAAAATGTTTGTATAAAATTAAACTATTCTTTCATAGATGTTTCAATTTGATATTCTTAAGATACCTAGAAGATATTTAGCCCTCATGGAAAAAAGATTAAATTTATCAACATAAAAAATATGTAATTAAGGGCATGGTCATGCACTTTTTAGAAATATCAAAGGCACTTTGATTATGTCCTTAAACAGTATTTTTAGAAAAACATCAGAAGTTAACTCTATGTAAATTCAAAGGTGGAATTTTAAAAATTCTTAACTTACACTGATTTTATAAAGATTATAATACTAATATGGGTCAAAAGTTGGAAAGACAAAAAAATTAATTTCAAGGATTGAAGAAACATACAATAATTTTCTAAATAATTTTCCTCACTAAATATAGATTTAAAAAAACTAGAAGTAGAAAATAGAAAGGGTGATAAATTTGTACATACACATGTACAAAATGCAAGTACTTTGCAAATTCAGTGGCAAAATCTGGTAATAAAATATCATCTTCAAATTTCTGATTAAATTAATGCAGGGTTATGTGTATTATATTTCTTTAAAATTTTACATTTTTGAAGTAATTGAAATTCAAAATAAAATTTCAGAATCTTGCCATATATGCAACATTTTGCTTGGTGGATATAAGGGCTAAAAAATGCATAGAATATGGAAACTTGCTACAGAAGCTACCAATATACTTATGGAGTTTTTATTTTTACCTGGATGAACCAAGCAGAGTAGCCTTATTTGATTCATTTCATTCATTTAAAAAATAATGGTTTATAATTACAAAGGTCAAATTATGTTTGGATGAGATGTGATCATTGGAAAATAATACTCAACTAAACAGAAAAATAATAGTAATACAACCCACAGCCACACAAGGTCTTTTGAGATACTGGTACTGTTTGATTTGTCAATTCATATTTTCACATGAATTTCCTATATTCACTTCATGCTCCTTTAAAATATATATTTTCTATGTAAAATATATATCTATGTAGCACAGTCTATGAAGCATTATATTAGCATGAACACAAATAAGCCTATAACTTAATAAGGACAGTGACAATGTTTGTTTCTTCCCTATCCCATCTCTGGCCTTACTCTGATTTCTCACCAGTAACAAGCATTTCTATATTATGGCCGTTATTTTCTTAATTTTTTCAGAAATATAGTTTAATCATACATAAACATAACTATAAACAACATAAAGTTTAATTTTGCCTATTTGTAAGTTTTGTAAAATATGCATCATACTATCATAGTTTTTGAGACTTGCTTTTTGACTCAGTGCTTCTAAGAGTCATCCATTCTGTGGCACATTGCTGTAGTTCATCATTTCAATTAATCTTTATCCAATCTTATTCATATACAACACTTCACTTATGAATATAAGTGTATTGGTTTGTTTTCTAAAAAATAAAAAATTACATTGTTTTGCTATTACAAATAATGTGACCATGAATAAACTTGTATATATTTTCTGGTACAGAGTGCAAGAGATTTTCCCAGATACCAGAGAACAAAGGCTGGTTCAGGCATACGGAAGATGCAATTGTTCAAATTTACTCACATTTACATAATGCAAATTGTTTTCCCATGTAGTCACACCACTTTACAATACTACCAACAATATATAATGAATGATTTATAATGTACAATGTCTCCACGTTGGACATATCCAGCACGATATTTTTCATGGATCTTAATTTTTGACAATTTGTAAAAAGCCACCTCAAGGTATGAATTTGTATTTTTCTGATGACAATAAACCATTCTTTAGTTTTATGTGCCACTCCTGATTGTTTGGATTTAAGGTAGGAAAAAAGGCACGAGTCAAGGAAAATTCTAGGTTTTATTATCATGAAAAATTAAAAAAAAAAAAACTAGTTGTATTTTTCCAGATGAAGAAGATAGAGAATAATTATGTTGGGATGGAGATGAAAATACAGAACTTGGTTTGGTCATGTTAATTTTTTAAAGCATATAGGCATACAAGTAACTACGTCAAGTGAGTATTTGGATACACAAACAGAGCTGAGAGGAGAAAGAAGCAACGGTTAAACCATAGTGTTGAACAAAAGCACATTGGGACTGGGAGAGAAAATATGCCTTAGGACTGAGGTATAGAGACTACGGGGGTCAGAAAAAGCAGCAAAGGAGGAAGTAAATGGCAGAGTCCAGGGAAGTAAGAGGAAATCAAGTGAGCATGTTATCTTAGGAGTGAAGAAAGAAGGAGGAAGCTCAGTGAGCAGAGATGACACATGCTGAGGTCAAGTCTTCCCCAGATTCAGTGAGAATCAGGAATCACCCATTGGACTTAGTGACATAGAAGTCAATTTGAAACTTTGATAAAAGTTCTTTTTTCCCATCAACATTGAGGGCATAAGTCAGATTGAAATGGATGGCTTCAGGAAAGAGTGGGAAGAAACAAAATGGAAACAATGGCTATAGAACATTAATTGTCTATATAATAAACTTTTAATCTAAAGTTGACAAAAACAGATATAAGCCAGAGGCAAATGTGGAAATAACAGAAGTTATTTTAATTATATGCACATTTATTTATACATATTTATGTGATGGTGATTAACATGTTTCCGGCTAATAGGAATAATTCAGTAAAAAATTTTAATGATGCAGAAGAAAGAAAAAACTGTTGCTAGAATGCGTTTGTAAATGAGAGGAGATAGGGTCCAAGGGCACAAGGCAAGGGAGTAAACTTAAGGAGAGTGAGAATTTCATTCCTAGGAATATGCTTTCTTAAGCATTATCCTATGTGGTCACATTTGAGGTGGATGTTCAGGAGTATGTCCCTTTTGTGGTCTGCAGAGTTTCCTGATTGTTCAAGTCTGTGTTAAAGCTCACTCAAAAGTTGCTTTTTATGCTGGTTTGTGATAATTTGGCAATACAGTTTCCACAACAATTTAGTAAGACTGCAGTCTTTTTGTTTTCCTTGAGTTTCACAAGCCACTAGTTATATTCAATGTTTTGTCTTTTCTAAACATAGTTCTAAAATAGGTTTTATTTTTTTCCTGATCACCTTTTTTTTCTCTCTCTCTTTAATTACTGGTGGCTTTATAACCTTGAGGTGCTTGTTCTCTACTCCTTTTCCCCCGGGCACTTTTTCCCCAAGCACTTCAAATCAGAGCTCCCAGAGAAGAGGCTGTGCCTCCCCCATCAGACCAGGGTTTCCAAGGGGGCCCAGACACTGCCCACTCCTCTACAGGCCACCAGTTCCTTACCACAGGCTCCTCCCACACTGCTCGGGCCAAAGCCCCCATGTCACCAAACCCCAGGGACAACCACCTGGCCCTTTCGCTCCACTTCTGAGCTCCTCTTCTGCCCTCAGTCAGCACCACAGGGCCTGACCCTGAGCTGGGACCTGAGTTTCCTCTGCCGCTCCCCAGCCTTCGGATCCTTGGTCAATCAAGAATACAGCCAGGAACCTCCTTCCACCCCTATGCCACCCCCATCCACCCACCGTGCTCCCTGGACAACTGGCCTCCCGATCCCACATCCCCCCAATGCCAAGTTGTCCTTCACAGTGTGTTAGGCCACTCACTGCCATGGTAAGCTGCCCCTCCGGTTCGAGGCCTGCACACTCACCAGTTATAACAATGTTAATAATCTTAAGCTATTTAGGTCCTCAAGCTCCTGCAGTAAGCACAGGATGTTATGTGATCAAGGACAAATTGTTTTAAAGTTCCTCACGAAACTTCATTAAGTAGGCCATTTCTTACCCAGCCGGCCGTGCCTGTCTTAGGTTGTCCTCCTCTGAGGATCTTACCCGTCTCTGGCCAGCCAGCCGTCCATACTGGACACATTAAATAGGCCATTTCTTATCCAGCCGGCCGTGCCTGTCTTAGGTTGTCCTCCTCTGAGGATCTTACCCGTCTCTGGCCCTCCAGCCGTCCATACTGGACACATTAAATAGGCCATTTCTTATCCAGCCGGCCGTGCCTGTCTTAGGTTGTCCTCCTCTGAGGATCTTACCCGTCACTGGCCCTCCAGCCGTCCATACTGGACACATTAGCCCATGTCTTATCCAGCCGGCCGTGCCTGTCTTAGGTTGTCCTCCTCTGAGGATCTTACCCGTCTCTGGCCAGCCAGCCGTCCATACTGGATACATTAAATAGGCCATTTCTTATCCAGCCGGCCGTGCCTGTCTTAGGTTGTCCTCCTCTGAGGATCTTACCCGTCACTGGCCCTCCAGCCGTCCATACTGCACACATTAGCCCATGTCTTATCCAGCCGGCCGTGCCTGTCTTAGGTTGTCCTCCTCTGAGGATCTTACCCGTCACTGGCCACCCAGCCGTCCATACTGGACACATTAAATAGGCCATTTCTTATCCAGCCGGCCGTGCCTGTCTTAGGTTGTCCTCCTCTGAGGATCTTACCCGTCTCTGGCCACCCAGCCGTCCATACTGGACACATTAAATAGGCCATTTCTTATCCAGCCGGCCGTGCCTGTCTTAGGTTGTCCTCCTCTGAGGATCTTACCCGTCACTGGCCACCCAGCCGTCCATACTGGACACATTAAATAGCCCATGTCTTATCCAGCCGGCCGTGCCTGTCTTAGGTTGTCCTCCTCTGAGGATCTTACCCGTCTCTGGCCAGCCAGCCGTCCATACTGGACACATTAAATAGGCCATTTCTTATCCAGCCGGCCGTGCCTGTCTTAGGTTGTCCTCCTCTGAGGATCTTACCCGTCTCTGGCCAGCCAGCCGTTCATACTGGACACATTAAATAGGCCATGTCTTATCCAGCCGGCCGTGCCTGTCTTAGGTTGTCCTCCTCTGAGGATCTTACCCGTCTCTGGCCACCCAGCCGTCCATACTGGATACATTAAATAGGCCATTTCTTATCCAGCCGGCCGTGCCTGTCTTAGGTTGTCCTCCTCTGAGGATCTTACCCGTCTCTGGCCACCCAGCCGTCCATACTGGACACATTAAATAGGCCATTTCTTATCCAGCCGGCCGTGCCTGTCTTAGGTTGTCCTCCTCTGAGGATCTTACCCGTCACTGGCCAGCCAGCCGTTCATACTGGACACATTAAATAGCCCATGTCTTATCCAGCCGGCCGTGCCTGTCTTAGGTTGTCCTCCTCTGAGGATCTTACCCGTCTCTGGCCAGCCAGCCGTCCATACTGGACACATTAAATAGGCCATTTCTTATCCAGCCGGCCGTGCCTGTCTTAGGTTGTCCTCCTCTGAGGATCTTACCCGTCTCTGGCCAGCCAGCCGTTCATACTGGACACATTAAATAGGCCATGTCTTATCCAGCCGGCCGTGCCTGTCTTAGGTTGTCCTCCTCTGAGGATCTTACCCGTCACTGGCCCTCTAGCCGTCCATACTGGACACATTAGCCCATGTCTTATCCAGCCGGCCGTGCCTGTCTTAGGTTGTCCTCCTCTGAGGATCTTACCCGTCACTGGCCAGCCAGCCTTCCATACTGGACACATTAAGTAGCCCATTTCTTATCCAGCCTGGATGCATGACTTTCCTCACAGCTTGTTATCAGTTCAGCCCATGGCTTATTCTCTAGAGCCTTCAGATGGGGACCTACAGAGGGGAAGGCTAGCATCCTAGAACTCCACACCAGGTGAAAACGAAGATGATATAATACCAGGCAAACACAAGCTAGAGGATTCACCGCCAGCAGGGCTGCACCGTGAGACACGTTAAAAGAACGTTCATCAAACCAAAAGAAAATGACATCACCTAGATGGACGTGTGAATTTAAAGGAATGGTGAGCTGGAAAGTATCAATAACTTGAGTAAATATAAAGATTTTTTTCTCACTTTTAATAAATTTAAAAGATGATTTAAAGCACACTAACAATAATGTATTATGGGGCGTCATAACATGAAGAAGTAAAGGAGGGCTAAACAGGAAGGGAGAAATGGAAGTTTATTGTTTCAAGGATCATACACTCTACGTAACTGGTGTATTATTTGAAGATTGGCTATCGTCGGTTAAAGATGTGCAAAGTCTACAGTAACCATTGTGAAACAACAGAAGCAGAGCTAAGAAGCCAGGATTGGAGATAAAAGGGGTTCATTTAAACAACAATAACAACAACTTAACTCAAAACAGGGCAGGGAAGTGGGAAAAGGACATAAAGAACACACAGGACAAATAGAAAACTAGTCACACTAAGGGTAGCTTGAAACCCGAACAAATCATAATTACATTATATAAAATGGTCTTTTTCAAAAAAAACACTCCAAATAAAAGGCACAGATGGGCAGACTGGATCAAAACAACAGCAACAACAACAAAAACAAGACCCAACTCCATGCTGTCTACACACACACAGACACAGATTCAACACAGAGACAGAGACAGGTTAAAAGTACAAGAAAAGAAAAAAGACATCACACAAAAACACTAACCAAAAGAAAGCTGGGACAGCTACACTAATATCGGCTCAAAAATTACTGAGGATGGAGAGACATTACATAATAACAAAGGAGTCAATGGACCAAGAGGACAGGACAACCTTAAATGTCTGTCAGGAGTGAACTTCAAAATACAGGAAGCAAAAGCAGAACAGAAGAGACAAATCCACAGTTACAGCTGGACAGTTCAACATTTGTTTCACAATAACTGACAGAACAAGAGGTCAGAAAATGAAGCTGACCACCTTGATCTAATGGGCATTTACAGAATACACTACCCAAAACAGCAAGCATATAAACATTCTTTTCACGTACACTTGAAACATTCACCAAGACAGATCATATTCTAGGCCGTACAACAATTCTCGATGGATTTAAAGAGAACTGAAATCATACCAAGTCGTTTCTCTGACCACAAAAGGATTAAGTTAAAACAATAACTGGAAAGTACTCCAAATACTTGGAAATTAAGTAATTCACTTCTAAATAAACTATGAAGGTCAAGGAAGAAATCACAAGATAAAATAAAAAGGATTTTCAATGGAAATGTTAAAAAAAAACAAACTGTTGTATGTAGCTAAAACAGCTGTCTGCAGGAAATTTATTCTTTTTTGATTTTTATATTAGGAAAGAAAAAAGTCTCAAATAAGTGACCTAAGCTTCCATCTTAAGTTATCAGAAGGGGAGCAAATTAAACCCACAAGATCAGAAAGAAATGATAAAGAGTAGAAATTATGGAACTAAAACCTTAGAAGCAATAGAGAAAAATCACTGATACCAAACATTAATTTTTTGAGAAATCAGTAGTATCATACAGCTATAGCCAGACTAATAAAGAGAAAAAGAGAAATGACAAATTCTCAACATTAGGAATAAAAATAACAACACTACAGACCATACATGTATTCAAAAGAGAATAATAAAACACCTTTATGCTCATAAACTTGATAACTTAGGTGAAATGGACAAGTTTCTGGAAAGACCCAAAATATCAAGACTCACTCAAGAAAAAATAAAAAAGCCAGTAACAACACTTTGTCTATCAAATGAATTAAATTAGTGGTTAAAAACTTCACAATCTCCAGGCTCTGAATTCACTGTTGAATTTCACCAAATTTTGAGAAAGAAGTAATACAAATCCTACCAGAAAGCAGAAAAGGAAACAAATTCGAACTCATTTTATGAGACTACGACTACTCTAATACCAAAATCAGACAAAGATTTTACTTTAAGCATGCAAGGTTGTAAGTTTAACACTGAAAATCCATCAACGCATTTCATATTAAAAGAAAAACCACAGGATCCTATCAATGAAATGTGGAAAAAGCATGAGATAAAATTCAATATATAATCATGACTTTAAAAAAGAAAAAAAATTTTTAACAAACTAGCATTAAGAGGAATTTCCTCAACATAATAAAGGGCACACATGAAAAACTTACACCTAACATCATACTTAACAGTGAAAGACTGAATGTTTGCCCTTAAGACTGAGAACACAGCAAGGGCCTCTCACTACTTCTATTCAAAATATACTAGAGATTGTGGCCAGTGAAATAAAGCAAAAAAAAAAAAAATTTCAAGAAAATACACACACACACACAATCATATATATGAATAAAAGGAAAATATAAAACTTTCTTCACTCACAGATATGTTCCAAATAGAAAATTCTAAGAAATCGACAAAAAAATGGTATTAGAACTACTATGTGAATTTAGCAAAGCTGCAAGACAGAAGGTCAGTGTATAAAAATCAACTATACTGCATGAAAATAGTAACTACTCAGGAATAAATTCTACAGAATATGCGAGAGAGCTCTACTCTGAAACATATAAAATACTGCTGGAAGAAATTAAAGAAGACTAGACCTAGAACAGTTGAAACAATTTTGGAAAAAAACTAAGTTGGAAGACTTACACTGTTTGATTTCAAGACTTACTATACAACTAAAGTAATAAAGACAGTATGGTATTGGTAAAAAAAAAAAAAAAAAAGAGACATGTACATCAGTATAACAGGAAGAAATGTCCAGAGAGATGCTATGATGTCAAGATAGATCAATGAATAAATTAACACATCACAGTTACTAGGTGAATGAATTGTGTACAACCCCCTCAATGAGCATGTCCATTTGCACCCACCATGTTTTCCTAGGAACAACCACAGCTCCTGTCTTGCTTCTAAGCCCTCTCTGAAACAAAACCTTTCAGAAGGGATGTGAGGATCACACTAGATTTTTGGGCAAAGGCTCAAGATAGTAAAAATAATCAAGTTAGTCGGTTTACTAGAGATAAACCATTGCTTTACTGAATGTGAATTTTGCTAGGCCAATCTTAAAAACATTTAAAAACTAAGCTCCTAAAACCAGTATCACACAAAAACAAAATATCATAACAGAATACTAAAACAACTACATGGAAACAAATTGGACAACCTAGAAGAAATGGACAAGTTTCTGAAAACATACAGTCCACCATGATAGAAGAAGAAATACACCACTAGAACAGACTGATCACTAGAAATGAAACAATTAGCAATAATTAGAAATTAGCAAAAACCCCCCTGCAAACAAAAGTCCAGACGAGATGGCTTCACTCAGGAATTTTACAAAACATACAAAGAACTCATACCGATTCTGTTCAAATTCTAAAAAGACTGAAAAGGAAAGAATACTCCTAAACTCATTCTATGAACCATCACCCATATACCAAAACAAAACAAAGACACTACCAAAAACGAAAATTTCAGGTCAATATCACTGATGAACATACATCTAAAAATCATCCACAAAATATTAGCAAACAGAATCCAACAACACATAAAAAACATCATACAACATAATCAAGCTGGATTCATCCCAGGGACACAAGGATAGTTCAAAATACACAAATGAATCAATGTGACATACCACTTCACAAAATAAAGGACAAAAACCACGTGGTCATCTCAACGGATGATGAAAAAGCAAAACAAAATTCAGCCATTTATGACAAAAGCTTATAATAAAGTGGGCATAGAGGAAACATATCTGAACATAATAAAAGCTATTTATGAAAAACCTACAGCTAACACAGTACTAAACAGTGAAAAACTGAAAAATATGCCACTAAAATCTGGAACAAGACAAAGATGCCCACTCTCACCCCTTTTATTCAATATAGTAGTGGAAGTCCTAGCCATAGCAGCTAGACAACAAAAAGAAATAAAAGGGGTCCAAATTGAAAGAGAAGAGGTAAAATTGTCATTCTATGCAGATTACACGATACTATCTACAGAAAATTCTTAAGGCTCCACACAAAAATGACTAAAGCTAATTAAAGTATTTGGCAAGGTAGCAGAATACAACATCAACCTCCAGAAATCAGTGGCATTTCTTCACATGAATGTAATACTCCCTTTTAAAATTTAAAATCCAAAAAATAAAATATTAGGAATAAATCTACCCAAGGACATGAAAGACTTACACGCAGAGACCCATAAAACACTTAAGGGAATTAAAGAGGACTTAGAGAAACTGAAAGATAGCCCATGACCTTGTAATTGGAAGAGTATTGTTAAAATGGCCATACCTGCCCTGAGGCATCAACAGACTGAATGCAGATCCCTACCAAATCACCCAGGACATTTTTCACAGAACTAGAAAAAATCATCTTAAAATTTACATGGAATCAGAGAAGACCCAGCATTACGGAAGCATTACTCAAGAAAAAGAACAAAGCTGGAGGAATACCCCTCCCAGACTTCAGACAGTACTACAGACCTACAATCAAAACAGCACGGTATTGTTACAAAAACAGACATATGGATCAATGGAACACAAATGAGACCCCAGAAATAAACCCACAAACTTTTGGCCAATTAGTCTTTGACGAAAGAGGCAAGAACATACCATGGAGGGAAGACAGTCTCTTCAGCAAAGGCTGTAGGGAAAACTGGACCGCTGCATGGAAATCAATGAAGTTAGATGACTGCCTAACACCGTACACAAAAATAAACTCATAATGGCTTAAAGACTTAAACAGAAGACCAGAATCTATAAACCTCTAAGAAGAAAACATAGGCAACACATTATCTCACATACATCTCAGCAATGTTCTCCTAGGGCAGTCTGCCCCAGCACCAGAAAGAAAACCACAAGCAAACACACACGTGGGACCTAGCAGAACTCACAAGCTTCCACACGGCAAAGGGAACCGTAAGCAAAACAAAAAGATAACATACTGAATGGGAGAAAATACTTGCAAATGATTCGACTGACAAAGGCTTAATTTCCAGACTACATAATCGGCTCGTACAACTTAAAACCCAAAAAACAAGCACCCCAATCCAAACATGGGCAGAAGACCCGAACACACATTTCTCCAATGAAGACACAAATGGCCAACAGGCACATGAAAAAAAATGCTCAATACCTTTATCAGAGAAATGCAAGTCAAAACTACAGTGAGGTAACTATCACCTCACACACACAGTCAGAAAGGCCATCATTCAACAAAAGTCCACAAAGGAGAAGTGCTGGAGAGGCTGTGGAGAGAAGGGGACCCTCCTACACTGCTGGTGGCAATGTAGTTTGGCGCAGCCACTGTGAAAACATTTGGAGACTAAACAAAACTGGACTTGCCAAAAGATTTTGATCTCGGCGGCAGGCCGACAAGTTCCCAAAGCCCCGCGCCTCGTCTCTCATTCCAACCTGGAGGGTCCAAGGCGGCCCGCAGTCGCCAGGCAGGTCCACCTGAGCAGGAAGGCCATGGCCTGAGGGCCAGTCGGAGATGCTCCAAGGCCAGCCCAGCGCCCTCCCACCTCCCGGGGCTGCTCCCACTTTCCCAAACCCACGTGTAAGCGGCGATGAAGACACCGGGGTTCAGTGACTACTAATGGCGGGGGCGATGCACCATGAACCAGGGCGGCAGCCCGGACCCGCGTCAGGGTCCCGACGGGCTGCGTGGCCCGGGCCTCACCTGCGCAGCCCTCCCTGTGCGCCTCCCCAGCGCAGCCCAGGCCTCAACCACCGGCTCCCCGACCTGCGCGCCCCCACCAGCGCCCCCTTACCTGCCAGGCGACAGCAGCCGAGGCGAAGGCACCTGGCGGCCCAGACCCCGGGCCGTGTTCCTCCTCGGGAAGCTGGTCCAGGAGCACCCGGCTCCGGCCCAGCTCCCACAGGCTCTGGGCGGGCTCCCGCGCCCTCGCGCGTGCGCGTCCTCGTCCACGCCCCTCCCCCGCCCTCTGCCAGTAGCAGTGACAATCGGGCTGGGGCTCCCGCACTACGGGACGTGGCCAGTGGGGCCGAGCCCGGCCATGCGAGGCCAGGCCGTGGGGCGGTGGGGCTGCTCCACCCCGTGGCCCAGGACTGGCCAGCCAAGTTCCCACCCCAAATGCCCCCCCAACCCAGACACCGACAGGGTCCCCTCCACCCCAGCACCCAATCAGAACCACCACTGGCCCTGGGCCAGGCCACACCCCACAGTTCCAATCCCCCCTGCTGGCCGCCACACAACACCTCCAGCCCTGTCACGGCCCCCACACCCCCCAGCCAGGCCTCATCCCTGACATGATCCCCAAGACAAGGCTCCTCCTCATATTGAGGTCCCCACCCCACACTCCACCCCACTAGCTTCTAACTTACAGCCCCTGCAAACAAGCTGACCCCTCATGCTTCACCCTGGGTCCACCCATCATCCTGAGATGGTCCCCTCACCCCTCACCCCAGGATGAGCCCCCATCCCTCAACCGGGTTCCCCTATTCCGAGCGCCCCTTACCCCGGGATGGCCCCCTCACACTTCAGCCAGGTGACTTCCACTCTGGGCAGCCCCTCACTCCTCAACCTGACTCCCCGGGGGAGCCCCCCCTCACTGCACCCCTAACCCGAGCTGACCCCCTCACTCCTCACCCCACTGGGGGTGGGGCGGTCTGCGCTCACGTCATCATGCTCACAGCCACCAGACAGGGATCCCGAGCAGCGCACGGATATACACCCCAGTGTCCGAGGCTCCTCTGGGGCGTGGTGGGCGGGGCTGGTGCAAGGTGATGCAAAACTGTCCCCAGTCTGGCACAAAACATGACAACTTCAGGGGTGGGGAGAGTATAGCTCGGCAGTAGAGTGAATGCTTAGCATGCACGAGGTCCTGGGTTCATTCCTCAGAATCTCCATCAGTAAATACATAAATAAACACAATTACCACCTTACCCACCAGGGGAAAAAAATTACTACTTCATAAATTTTAATAGGCCCATTTCTGTGATAGAAAGGCTTGTACACCAGAAATTGACCTATTGTCTCTGACTATACTTTAAAAATTATTCATCGGCCCTCTAAAGTGACACATTTTCCAGGCCCCCACTTAGGAAGCTTACATTTGCGTACCTCTAGCCCTGACACTCAGAGGCCTGAAGTTCCAATACATCTAAATTTTAAGTATCCTATTTGGAAAAATATGTTCCATTCAAGGAGCTGTAAGGGGTAACATGTAGGTACCCACCGGGGATTTTTGTATGTTTTTAGCACCTGCTGCCTAAAAGGCTGCAAACTGAACTTTCATACAGTTTAAAAAAGAAGACTGAAGCTATTACGAGTAGTCTTTCCCCACGAAGCATGCACACCTCACGTCAAAAAGCCCAGTTCTCTCGTAATACGTGTGCAAGAGTGTGAGAACCTTTCTCCCTTGAATTAAGAGCAAGCACTGTCTGAAGTAAACAAGTAACATGGGTGTGCGCACTGCTTCTCAGGCACTCGCAAGATTCGGGATGGGTGGCCACCAGACCCTGTCAGCCGGGACTAGTGCTAACACGGACACAGAGAGCAAGGCCCAGCTGGTGGTGGGGGCTTTCTCATCATCGTCACTGCCATCCAGACTCTACTGTGATGCTTCTAGTTTTAGACTGGAGAGAGTCCAAGCCCCTCCTTCCAGAAGGGTGTGCAAGTCTGTAGAATCAAAGCCCAGCTCTGCCTGGGTCACAGACTGGCAGTTGCGAAGGAAGCGAGGCCTGAACGGAATTTTTCAACTTAATGTTTTCTCTGTTACTTCTCCAGTATGTATTTATAATAATAATATATATCTTTTTTTTTAATCTACGGAAGGATTTTTTTCAGAACATCGAAGGAAGTACTTTTACAGCCAGTCCTTGATAAACGGAATGCGGAGGAAAAAATAACTGCAACCCGGAGGTAATGACGGTCACACCCCGAAAACACAACCAACATCCTCTTAGGAAAATACCAGCTCATAGTTCACAGCTTTGTCTACTAAAGCAATGACCAGTGTCAAAGGGCTGCATCTGCTACCCACAGAAGCCACCTGGAAAACAGATGCATGCACTCCTGCTGTTACTCAATTCCTGTTTTTATCCTAATCTTATTAATACGGACTCCAGACCAGTTAACACCTGCTGAAGACACGGAACTGCTGCAGATGAAATCCACTGGTCAAAACAGAGATGCCAGAGAACGAATCTGCCAGTGTTATAATCTTAATTTTTCAAATACTTAACCACAGAAGTCAGTATCTGGTCCAGAAATTGAAATCAATGAAACATTTCTGTGTGCATTCATGCTTAGAACTCTGCGAGAGAGGACTGTGTGCGTGGTTTACAATCACGTACTCTGTTCTCTGTCTCTGTATTTCCATTTTCTAAGCAAAACGACGTGCTTTGCTTAAAAGTGCATTTTCCTGTCTGTACGCTTTGGGACCAGCTGCCAAGAGCCAATGTTGACCTCCTGAGACACCTTTTTCGAGTGCTCCACAACACTGAGCAACACTCCTCATTCAATCAGATGACGGCTTATAACTTATCACGCTGTCTAGCCCCAAGCCTTCTTGGCCCACCTAATGCCACCAGCTCACAATCAGAAGAGGACTTCACAAAACAGGTAATGAGACCTCTCATCGTCATGCCTTGTGGGGCACGGTCCCCACTTTGAACCTGAAACCTGAGGTACTAGCCATGATGGTCCAGGTTTTTCAAGTGCACATCTTAAACACGCTCCCCTGGTGTGGCAGAGTCACTGACCTGGTGGGGTGAGGGGAGGTGGTGGGTCGTTAAGTGGGAAACTGAGAGCAGTAGAGGCATTTCTCCTTTCCCATCCAGGAGACTGAACCACAGAGAGCTAAGAGTAGGTTGATGGGACAGAACAGAACCTGAGCTTTGGGGGTCTGACAGCCGAGGCTCAACTCTCAGCCTAATCACTGAGGGAGTGTGAACTGCGGCGGAGGTCCCATCATTTCATCATCACAGAATGACACCACCACCCAGCTCCTCTGGTCACTGCTGGCACATTGCGGTGGCTCGGGCAAGATGAGCACCCACGGCTCTACATACACTGGCCTTCCTCTGCCAGCTGTGGTCCCTCACAAGGACACTCGGCTCCTATGTCACCCCCGCTGCAGGGTGAGGGGGGCTAGGAAAAGATTCCAGAACATCCAAACAGAGACACAACAGGCCTAATCAGATCACAGCTCTGCCCCAAGCTCAACCCGACAGCCAGCATGAGATGAGGCAGTGCAGACACGTCTCCTCTCCAGCTGCTTCCTTCCTTCACAAGAAAAATCACAGAAATCTCCGCTTCTGAACTTTCACATATTTCCTCACTTAAGAAGTAAATTTCTCAGGTTTTTGTCTATTGGATGCTTTATGAATTTTCGTAAATGCTGTATGTCAATTTATCTCAATAAAACTGAAGAAAATGAAACAAAAACAAACAAATGAAATTTAGTAAGAGAATATAGATTCATCTCAAGAATCCTTCATAGATCACTTGAAAATTGTCCTAGTTTTAAACATGTAACCATCGTTACAAAAACATTAGCTATTGAACAAGGTCACAAATTATAATTTTAACCCACTGATGAAAAAGAATTTTAAAATCTGTACCCAAAGTACTCATGAAAGTATCACTATTTCTTAGAGAAAACTGATTTGTAGACTCATTTTTTTAATCAACTCTGAATTTTTCTCAGAATTCTCTTACAGGTTTTAGATCCAAGACTTACATATGAAATGATTTCTAACTGTGCCATTCGGAAAAGAACACCCCACTGCGCCCTCATGTGTTTCAGGTTTCTCTCCTTGAGAACCACCTCCAGCTCCGGGGAGAAGACACCCCTTCCCTCTGGGAAGCGCGCGGCCACTCCTGATGAAGGTGACATCACTACTGACAGGGAGGGGGCTGCAGGGTGTGGGAACCATGTAACTGGCTTTGGTGGGAAAGGCAGCAGGGCTGCCAGGGCTCATGGGAGATGCTCGGACAGTGCAGTTCTGGAGCCCAAATCACATCCCAAGAGCAGTGATCTCCACCTGCTCCACGTCAGGGCAGCTTTCATACTGTCCTGAGACCAAAGAAAGGACAAGGCAGCTCTGACTGCAGGAAGTTGCTAGTACAGCATTAGGAGACGTTAGGGTATAATACAGTGTTTGGAAATTGTTTCAAACAAAACTTTAAGTGGGACTCATATATGTGAGATGTGCTCAGGCTGAAACTAGAGTGAGGGGCCCAGAGCACTGCCTTTGTTCCCCATCCCGTTTTCCTGCTTAATGGTACCTAAGGTACCACAGGTTTCCAGTGCCTTTGAAACAGGTTGAAAAGAACCTGCATCAGGGAGGAGAAACAGGACTTGGTTTGATGTGAAACCACCTTTCCAGACTGCCAGCTCCTGGGCCCCGGTGCACCAGCTGTGTTACCTCTGGCCAGCTATTTTAGCTCGCTTTCAGTTCCCTCATCTCTAAAATGAGAATAAGAACATCTAAATTTTAGGACTACTGTCAAAATTAATCATGGATGTAAACTAAATATGTAAAAAACCAGTTACTGCAGCCAGCAGAAGTTCCTCTGAGAACTCTGAGCTAGGGCTGTCTGAGCCTAGGTCATCAGCTAATTGGCAGCAGTGCATTTCATAAGGATGAGATTAGATTCAGAACCTGGGGACACGGGTCATGAGACTCTGAATTTGGTGGGGCAGGTAAGTAGGTTGGTTTGTTTGTATGTTTGTTTGTTTTTTACGTTAACGGAGGTACTTGGGCTTGAACCCAGGACCTCACGGGCAGCAAGCACGCACTGAACCACTGAGCTATAAGCCTCTCCCAATCCCTTTGCAGTTTTGACATTTTTTGGTTTTAAGACATTTATCTCACTGCTTTCAGGAAATCTTTACGAAAATCTATCTAATCAGGAATTTAGTTGAGTCTAGTACCTGAGAATGTGCTTTACTAAGATAACTGTTTTTGAATTCATCAGTGACAACAGGACAACCCCGCGAATCAATGAGAACGACAGTGGCAGTCATTCTCAAAAATCCACAAGGACGGTATGAGGCCAAGTGCCCATCTACCACGGGTCTGCGCACATGCCTGGCCATGATTTTGGAGGTCCCTGAAGAACAGAAATGGCCCTAATCACATTTCACCCTTCCTCTCTTCTATCTTTATTCCGCACATATTGTTTCACCTTTCTTCCTCCTCTACTCTGCATGTTTACCAGGAGTTATTAAAAATGTGTTAGAGAACCACTTTATTTGCTTATGGCCCATGTTAACCCCTTGGTGGAGGCGCATCGGGGCAGTCTGCGGTCTCAACTAAGGTCACTTCTGCGCCTGCAGCCAGCGGGCGGCGCAGCTGGGGCTGACTCACGTGTCTGTTGCTTGGCGCTGGCTCTAGGTGGATCCCCATCTCTTCAGCAAGCGAGCCCGGCCTTCTTCATAGGGGGGAGGAAGACTTCCCAACAGCAAGACGCTTTTCATGAGTCCATGTACGGGAGGACTGCACAAAGGACCACAAAGACAATGAGTTACTCATCACTTACTTACTGAGGGCTATGACTGTCATCAAACACACATGATACTCAAAACTTGAGACAGCATTCCTATCACACACCTACTCTTCTTCATGAGTTGTTAACCCTCTGTTCTTTAGATCAGCATTTTCCATAGGATATTAAGAAGTTTGGTAGGGAGTATCTTTGAAATAATCATTGATTTTTTACCCCCACATATTTCTTGCCTCTATCTTTCTCCGTCTTAAGCTGTCTTAAGAGACACATCATTTCCTCAGAGAACAGAAGCTACAGAAGAATATGAGGAATAACAGAGCTGTTTGTTGCCTATGAGTTTTAAACATTCAGTTTTGTAGGAAACAAAAACAATCCACGGCATAAAGATTTAGGGGGAAATCTCATGGGGAAAGCCCAAAACAACGAGATGTATAGGACATGTGCACCGTTTCCTGCATAGAAAACAAGAGGAATCAGGAAGCCCTCACAGAACTGCTAAATCGCATCTCTAAGACCCAGCCTGGTAGAGTCACACAGAACTTCTTGCGCCTCAGCAGGGAACAGATCAGTGAAATGATTCCATCACTCTGAGTATAGTAGGGAAGGAATAAAGTCACTGGATCTGATGAGACAGCTCTCAGCAACAGCTGTGCAGGCCGGCTCCCCAGGACCACACAGCAACTAGCACAGCTCAGCAGGTGCCCAGTGTACGCAGATGACACAGAGGGCCAGGGAAGCGTCATTCCACGTTCCACCACCATCGAACTCCTTGGCAGTAGAAGACTGCAAAACACAGACACACTCATGGGGAAAATGGAGAGACCTTGCACTGCTACCAATTTGGGAACAAAGAATTAGGCTGTAAATCACGTAAGTTATTTAAAATTATACACCAGTACCCATCTTACATATATCAGTTTGTAGACGGACTGGCCCAAGTATATGGAATTCGTGATCCATGCCTTATTTTCCTAGAAAGGGTTCCATGGTCAAATAGGTTTGAGAAATGCTATTTTCCTTTTGGACATCAAAATGCCCATTAATATACTAATGTCTTAAAGAATCACAGTAAAGAAACCCAGTACTTTCCCCGTTGATTTGACCTGGGAGATTCTTTTGAAGAAGCTCTGTTGATGAATGGTCCTGGGAACACATAGTAGTAAACACTGCTCTCAATTTATCTTAAGTCATGGAGTTTACTCTTTCACTCACCTGCTCAAAAACCTTCAGTGAGTTTCCATGGATCTTTAGGTTTTTTTTTTTTTTTTTTTTCAGGAAGATTTCTTTTTTAAGAGCCTTCACAAAAAACATGGCTGGACAACGCACCTGTCAGTTGTTGAGCCAAGACATGCAAAAGTCCCTCAAATTTGAGAAGGAGATAGAACAGCAGATACAGAAAAGCTGAAATTCCCCTAATTTGTCCAATGCAACGCCTACAGGACATTCTTGCCATGGGAAAATGGCTAAGAAATGTTCGTTTCACCCTCAGGATACTCAAGCACATCATTGAGAAAGTCAACTTACTACTTTTTAGAAAAGACGGTTGGAACTGATGAGCTGTAAAAGGACCAAACTGTCTAACCTAGAATGAATACAAGGCAGTTAGACTTCCTGGTATCTGTCTTTATCACTGCTGGTAAGATCTGTGTCATCTTCAATCAACCTGCACTTAGTGGTGTAAATAAGGTGAAGTATTTTCAAAGGTAAAGCAAAGATACTGAGGATGAAAAGCTTATTTTATTTATTCCAGAAAGAAAGCTACTCATAGGCTATCTTTATTTGAGAAAACTAATTCTCTCCATGGTCATTAGTTACTGTGATATATTGAATGGAATATATTCCATTCAACATACACATATTTATAGGCTACAAAATATACATTACACATAAATACACGTATTTACACACTCAACTTTACATTCCATAAAAGCAACCTCAAAGAATTTGAAGGACAGAGTATACAGTTGTACAAAAAGCCACCTTTCAGAACACATTAGGCGATGTCTTTCCTGTCTCTCTGTAACTCCTATGCTAGCCAAACGAGCCACTAAGCACCCTAAAGATCTGTAACGAAGGGTGCCTCTCTTTGCTACTTTTATGCTTTTCATGTCCACAGCATAATCGGTGCTAGGAAGAAACTGATTTTTTTGGCCTTGGACCTAAATGTCACTATGCATTTGGTTGGCTTAGCCTTTCCAAAACATAAAATCCCTTTGTCACGTCAAAGAAACTACTAGAAAACAAAATTGTCAAAGGAGAGTTATAATTTCCTACAATGGAAAAAAGAACCCACCTTGTGAGAATGGGAGTTTTTCCAAATTATAAAGGAGTCAGATCACCGGGGGGAACGGCGGGAGGCACGGGCACCAGCCCGCTCCGGCCCCGCAGGGCGCGGGCGACTCCGAGAGTCCGGGCGCGGGGCGGGCTCGGCGGCGGCCCGAGCGCCACGGAGGCTTCCGCGCCCGTCGCCGGAGCGCCCAAGCGGCGGGGGCACAACTTTGGGGCCGCGGGAGGGGTGGGGAGCGACAAGGGCTCCGGGGTGCTCAGGGTGGGGAGCGACAAGGGCTCCGGGGTGCTCACCGCGCCCACAGCCGTGGCCCCCGGCGCCCAGACTGCCGGCGCCGGCCCTCCCCGCCCCGCAGAGGCCCGCGCGGCCTCCCTCCCCCGCGGGGACCCGGGGCGGCAGCCGCCGCAACCCCCGTCCTTCCCGCGCCCCGCGCCCCGCGCCCCGCCGCCGCCGCCGCCCGCACTCACCTCAGGGGCGCAACCGGCACAGCCGGCCGTCGGCCTCGTTCCTGCCGAAGCGTCTCGGTGCGGTACTCCCTGCGTGGGCGGGCTGTTCCCCGGCGGTCGCAGGGGGTTCAGGGGTGGGGGGGGGCGGGGAACGGCCGTCACTTCAGCAACGAACCGAAGCGCCGCCTCGTGGCATTTTCCACAGGCCGGCGACACCGCAGCCGCCTTGGGTCCGCACAGCCTCCTGCCGGCCGCAGCTCTTGCTGTCTCACCGAGCCGACAAGCCTCCGCGGACAGAGGAGCGAGCCGCCGCGCGGGTCGGAGGCCTGACGGAGTGTGCGCAGACTCTTTCCTGTGGACTGCGCGCATGCGCACCAGCGGGGCGGGACCCGCGGCCGCTGCGTGGGGGCGGGACCCGCGGCCGCTGCGTGGGGGTCGGCCCCGCCCAGGGGCGCTAGTCCGGCTCAGCCAATCGCGAGCGCCGGGTACCTCAGCGCGGGCGCTTTGAATGGTTCGCGGGCCCTTTGAATGGTTCGCGGCCGCCTGAGGCAGCGGCAGCTGGGCAGGCCGCTGCTGTTTTGGGAGTTTTCTGAGATCGGGAGGGGAACCCTCCCCTCATCCTTTCGCCGGAGCCCCACCCTCGCCAGGCCGCGGGACTGGCGAAAAAGAAACAGCTGGGAAAGTAAAACAACGCTGACTTCAGGTAACAGTTACCTCTTTGGATGGGAGGAAGGGAATGGGATAAAGGAAAGGTGAAAAAGAAACTTAAAGCATTTGTATATTATTTGATTTCTTAAAAGAAAGATTTTTAAATGCTAACATTTTGCCACAATGCTTAAGTTTTTTAAAGAAATAAAATGTTAATATGTAATTTTATTACATAAAAACCCAAAATACATTCATGCATTCACAGATACGCATATTTTATATCTAAACGTAAAAAACATTATTCAATGAATAAAATTATAGAAATTTTCTTTATCATTGAACTTTATTCTTTTCCTTAACTTACGGTTACTTCAGGTACTTCAGGGCTCCAGAGCTTGCCAGGGGATGCACATGTCCAAGAAGGCCAGTCCCCAGGAGGGAAGCAGGATGGAGCCCCAGGTGCAGGTAGGTCACGGCAGGATGGGGGTGCTGGGGATGGTCGAAGGCAGGCAGGGAGGCTCGAGGTCGGGCAATGGGGAGGGAAGCATCGGGGTGTATGTGGGGTACAGGTAGGAACCACATGATCACCAATGAAGGACTGTTTCCAGACTCAAAGCTGGGATCATCAAAGCAATACACATAACTTCCATAGTTGCTTCCAGGAGCAAAATAAAAGAGAGAAAGAAGGAATTATAACTTCTCTCCACCTCCCTATATCTGATCTCTCATTAGTGGTTTTTAATATGCAGAAGCCATCAGGAAAGCAGATGTCACAGAAATCTGTACAGAGTATAAAAGCATGGATGTGGGAACTATGAACAATCAATAAATAACTGACTCATTCTAATGTTTTTCTTCTTTTTCACTTTCGTTTTGTGGTATGTAATTGCAAAATGATCAGAATGACTGGAGTATAGTCATTAAATTGGAATAAACACTAGCCTGGGAAGCTAGGCTGGGTGCAATGATGAATGACTTTCAAAAACATAGGCTTTATCGAGTATGTTATTGTTACCAAAGGACTGTAAGTATCAAAGTAAGGTAGTTCAAAGGTCAAATATTTATAAATTGTCACTTTAGGAGGTCTGTGGAGGAAACTCAGATTTCAAGTAGGCTAGACTAGAAGCAGATGGACTTCACACTAAGAGTTTATCAAAAGGGTTTAGATAAGAGAAGATGAGGGTCCAAATTTAAGCAGAGTTAATAGGAGTGGCAATCAATACCTGGATTTGAAATCTGTTTCATATATATAACTCTCAATTAGAATTAGGATGGACTACATTTTCTCTCTTGTATTACTCTGTTTTTATGTGGTGAACACTATAGCCATTACAGAGCACAAGCATACCTCATACTGTGGATTTGGTTCCAAACCACTGCAACAATGCAAATAAAGTGAGTCATACAAATTTTTTAGTTTTCCAGTGCATAAAGAGTTATGTTTATACTATATGATAGTCTATTAATTGTGCAGTAGCATTCTGTCTAAAAAAAGTATATACCTCATTTAGAAAATACTTTGTTGTTAAAAGTGTTAACCATCCTCTGAACCTTCAGTGAGTAGTAGTAACATCAAAGATCACTGATCACAGATTATCATAACAAATTTGATAATAGTAAAGTAAGTCTGAAATACTGCAAGAATTACGAAGTGACACAGAGACACAAAGTTGAGCAAGTGATGATGGGAAAAAGGGGTCAATAGATTCGCTCGACACAGGGTTGCCACAAAACTTCAATTTATAAAAAATGCGGTATATACAAAGTGCAATAAAGCAAAGCAGAATAAAATTAGGTATGCCTGTAATTCTTTAAATGTCTCATTTCCTCTCTATCTAGCTCAAAAGTATTGAGAATATATATCTATTAACATTAATGATTCTAAAATTTACCTTAAGTAAAAAAATAAATTTATTCTTCCAAAAGCGTTTTGAGAGCCTCCTATTTGCCATGCCATTATTCCAGGGCGTATGCATTGCAAATGCAAACAATTTCTCTGCCCTGGCAGTGTCTGTATTCTAGTGAGAACAGATGTGCAATAAACAAAGAAACAGATAGGCAGATTGTGATAAGAGATTTGGAAGTCAGTGGTGGATTTTGGATGTCAATGAAGAAGGTATATGAATCAACATGTATTTTCAAAAGATAATTCTGGTAATGGAATTGAAGGTATACTGGGAGAGAGAGATTTGCAAAGGCGTGATGATGGTGACTTGGATTGTGGCAGAAGCAGAGGAGGTGGTAAGGAGCCATTATACTTGGGTATATTGTGACATTAGAGGACATATTCCACTGAATTCTTAGATGCATTAAATGTGTGAGAGAGATATCAAGAAAAGCTGCAGAGCTTTTTAGCCTTCACAACAACAAGAATAGAATTTACTGAAAGGAGAAGACTGAGGAAGTGACAGGTCTTTTGAATTGAGATTTAGGTGCTGGACATTTGCCTGAGATGATTAGACATTAAAGTGGGAATGTAAAATAGTGATCATATACACAGGTGTGGAGGTCAGGGTTAGGCGTTAGTTTGTCTAAAGATAAAAATGTTGCACCTATCAGAGGACTTAGGTTATAATATTCAGAAAGAAATTTCATAGTAGACATTATGAAGTCATGTCCTTGTTCACATATACATGTAAAATGTAAACATCATTGGAACATCACAAACAGATTGTGTTTCCAGGGATTTTTCAATGGAACTTCAGAGTAAAATGCCTGCTTAAGCAGCTTTCTTGTCTGGCCACCAGGGAAATCAATGAGAAGTTTTGTTATTGTTGTTGCTGTTGTTTTTGCCTTTATTCTCCCTGCATTCCATAGCCTCACTCTCTTTGTCCTTCTCTTTCTTCTTATTTTTATTAATACATTAGTTAATTTTATAAGTATTCATTCCAATGTAACTATCTAAATACTAAGTCTATGATTAATAAAACTACTACAATATAACAGCATGCCATCTCATATGCTGTCTTGAAAGTTATATTTCTGTTGCATTCACAAGAATATTCCAAAGTCTTCACAGGATCAGCAAATACTTTAACATGTAAATTAAGTCCATTCCTTTCTCTGTCCCCTAGGGCTAATGAAAATAACTGGTTATAGTCCTTTATATAATTGTCTAATATAAATTTACAGATATTTTTGTCTTCATGGTACTTAGTTTTTAAATATGTTCACCAGTACTTAGTTATTATGGTTCTGTTTTCTGTTATATCTATATCTTTGTTGATGTAATGATGAAAAATACATTATTTCTTAAATCATGTCTCATTATTTACAGACTATGACAATATTTTTAATGTAAATTATTTTAAACACTTTTTTATGCACATGATTGTTTAGTATTATACTTGACAATGCCCTCTTTTTCAGGAAACTAATACCTTATACATTGAATCGCTTTTCTTTCATCTCATTTTACTTTACTCCATATAAAAAATAAACTATTTCTACAATTCCTATAATATTCTATCAAAGTTGCATCAAAAGTTATGTGGGTTTCCTCAAGAAATTATATAAAATATAAAAAATACTTAAAATTCCTTTTAAGGTAAGCATTATGTATTTAATACTGAGACATATTAACAATTATAAAATATGATAAAGAAATGCTGATTCCTGAACCTAACAAGATATTTGCTTAAAAAAACAATATTATGCCATCATTCTAACTTTGTCCATGATGCATAAGTAGATGAAGTCTGAGAAATGTACATGTTAATAAGCAAGTACTATTTTTCCTTTCTCTGTTATTTTCACTATACACAGTAATTTACATTTGTCTACTGGTATTTATTTTACTTGCTTTATATTTTTTCACATTAGAATACATACTTATTTCAAATAAAAGTTATTACCTTCACTCTGACTCATACTTTATAGATTATTATGTACCACTTTTGATACAGACAATGACTCATAGTTCTTTGTTAAACATTACAGTATCTGATACATCAGTGACTATTATTAGTGGGGAAAAAACATCTTGGATTTCCAGGACATTCTTTGGAATTTTTTGTCTATTTTTCTGGTGTAATTGTTAACAATGTGCTCTCAAAAATGTCCCAAATTAGAAGAAAGTATTATAGATATATGGCTATTTATTAGCCATATAGGATTCAATTTTTAAATTTCCTCCATGTAGGCTGCATCATTGCCTTAGCTTACCTTCTCACATAGAAACTTCATTAACTTTTAAAGAAATGTGATTCTTAAATACTCCCCTTAATGCGGTATTAAAAAAAATGTACTTCTATTGTTCCAATGAGTTCTTACCATAGCTATCAAGAAAATGCTATGTGACTGCACTATTCTTATGAATTATTCTAATCACTCCAATTTTAATGTTACAATATTAACCTGTCGATAATGGGAGAAAACAAAACTTCTACAGGAGTCTTTCTTTTTTAAACAGGTAAATGAGACAGTGTAACATCTATTGCAACTTCCGGTCATATTTCCATGTTTTATTAAAACTAAATTATATAAATTTATTAGCCTATTAAAATACTATTATTTAGGACTTCCCACATTAGTAAATATCACTCAAGAATCCCTAGAATATTGAAAATGGAACATCAAGATATATGATGACATTATTTCTAAAATAAAAATGGAATAATTATCATTATCTAACTATGTTTGCTAATACTTATTGAACTTAGTCATCTTCAGTGTTATGAAGTGTCCAAATTTTACAATTGTTTAATAGTGATAATGTAAAATGGTGATTTAAAAAATTTCATATACAGTAGAAACAGTTGATAACAGTATATAAAGTAGTTTATTATTTAATCTACTTTAAAATGTTTGGATCTGCATTATGATTATTTTAAAATAATAGATTAATGGACTGAATGATTTTGCATTTCACAATAAAAAATTATCATTTGATAATACTAAATTAGTTCATAAATCATGCCCAAATTCACTAATTAATTAGGTAGGGAAATGACTGCACATATGTTCTATGTCACTGCATTCTCATATTAATATTTTCTTTATGAGGTATTTCAGTGATGACATTATGATTTTATTTAGCCTAAAATGATTAGAGAAAGCTCTCAAGGCTGCTATGTCTTTCACTAGTTGTGTATGTGTATGAATTACGAGAAAAAGTTTTCAAGATGCTATGTCATTTACCAGTTGTATGGATATCTCAACTGTTTCTTAAAAACCCCAAACTTTGGAAATAGTATATTCATTAACAATTGCAGGTGTTAATGCAAGATGGGGACACTGTAAAATATATTTAAATGTCTGATATTGATTAGCCCTAACATAACTCATCTATACTTCAGTTTTTTTCAATGACTTAATTAGGCTGCTTTTAGAATTATGGTCACTTACAGCTTTAAAGATAAATGACTCAATGAATCAAAAAAAGAAAATCAGAAAGAGAGGACATTATAGAAATTTTGTTGTATTTGTAGCAGAGAAGAAATTGAAAAGGTTGAATTTTGAAGAAAACTTCTAGTAGTATATTTCATAGGTCCTGGATAAAATGTTGATCCTGAAGATGAACCCCAAAGTCACTGGAAAGAATGAGTTTTCTGTAAATAGAATGACTTTAGAAATAGTGAGTTGAAGATACTCTCAAGCTATGTTTTGAGGGAAGAAAACGTTTTCTCCATGGGATAGTGGTTTTATAGTATTTGTGCATCTCTCAGAGTTCAGACAAGAAAGAAAAAAAACTGACATACTCAAATCAGAAACACATTTAATAACAAGAATTCTGGATTTAAGGCTGGGGGATGAAGGTCAGCGAGAACCTTCACTAGCTTTCAAGAATCAGGAATTTGCAGAAATCACAGGAAAATACTAATTGAGAACTCAAGTTTTTGCAGCACCAGAACAATTGCTTTAAACAGGAATTCTGATAAGCTGATGAAAAAAAGCCTCACCTCTAACACCTACTGCTGCCCATATACCAACACATAATAATGGCTTACACTCTTAATTCCCATTCCAAGTCTTATGGAAGTGCCTTCATTGGCAAAATCTAATAGACAACACTGCTTGCAAAGAGAAGTATTCTGGCAAGTGTAGTTCCAAGATTTACAAGCACCTCAATACAGTGGAAGATCAGAAAATACTAGAAAGGAATGTCGGTTACCTACTTTTCTATCTGTATCTTTATGATATTCCTAGTCATATCCATATTTACCTTAATCCATAACCATATGCATATATAGATCACTATTTATATACATTTCCATATCTAAATGTATACATAGCACATGCTCCTAATATTGTAAATTTGCCTTTCTCATACATGATGCCTTTTCTGGGAATTTTAAATTTGATAGAAGCTTCAGCTCATTTACTCTCAGCAAATGATATAATCATTCACATATTGCCACAACCAATCTTTTCCTTTAATATTATAATTACTGACATCCTGACATAAACATGAATTATGATGCTGTGCTTCATATAGCCTGATATCAATAGAGTATACATGATTTATTCTCACAGAACAGTCATTACTTTAAATATCTACTTGTTCCTGTGGTTTTTCCATTCATTTTGAAATTAAATAGGTTAACAGTATGTTTCAGCAGAGAATTCCCTGTATATCACCTGGATCATTTGTAAGAACTGTACAACCAAAGTAAAATTGTAAGATAATTCAGATCCCAAAATTTTACTGTGAATAATGAGAAATCACCATAAGAATGCTGAGTTGTAATGCAATTTGTCTTAGACTTAGCATGCTACTGAGTACAGATAAAAGGGCAATGGATTTTGAATCAAAGCACTAATGAAACTAACATTTAGTGGCTATTTCTTAGGTTCCACAAAATACACAGTGCCATTCTATGTGAATTCTCTTATTTAGCAATCACAAGATCCTGGGATTTTGGTAGTGTTACTGCTTTTATTTTTATATGAAGCTCACTCTCTATGTCTTTTCCAATCCCCATGTCTGCTTTCTCTCTATCTCCCTATGAGCAGTA
This sequence comes from Camelus ferus, assembly GCF_009834535.1. Lineage (NCBI taxonomy): Eukaryota > Metazoa > Chordata > Mammalia > Artiodactyla > Camelidae > Camelus > Camelus ferus. The sequence continues at coordinate 21,013,017 of NC_045720.1, forward strand.
CTATGCTAATAGCCATTAAATTTAAAACTGTGACTTTTGCATTATTTCTTTTAACTAGAGAAAGTTTGAAATATTGTAATCAGTTGAAAGGCAATGTGACCTTTGATCACATTGTTAAAGATAGTATATAGATCTAGTCATCTCCATGCTCAAGTCTCTCAGAAATGACATGTCATGGTTAAAAGTTGATAAACACATTTAGATAATGATACAGGTATCATTCTTATCCACCAGCCTTCATGTTTTAAGGGTTTCCATTACATTAAGCTGTAAAATGGCACATTAATTGCCATTAATTCTTTAATAAAAAGCTTAAATGAGCAGCCTGTTATTTAAAGAGCATACATATTGACTTTTTAAATGAATTTCTTATAATTTAAATGTCTCAATTTTGCATTAATTACCAAATAATTATTTTAGTACTTTTCATAGTCATTAATATAGAGTTATAAGTTAATCATTTAATTCTCCCTGTGACCAGTTACTCATTACAGTATGGAATATCAGTAATGTTCCTAAATCTTTGTAAAAGGAAATGCTTAAAGAATGTTTTCATCTAAAAGCAGGCATGAGAAGTGACAGGTTCACTTGCTTTAAGTGCATGAATTTTAGAATATTCCACAGTTTCTGATGAGTGTTTTGCCTAATTAGTAACAAAGTGCTAAAATGTGACTGGGAGTGAATGTGAAATTAGGGAAAGGGAAAATAGGAATGATACATTAGAAACTATTAAATGTAAGATGAAAAAACAAACATGTTGTGCCATTCTGTCCAGAGAGAATTTACTGGAACAATGGCCATAAACTAGTATTGGTCCATGACAAAACATTCACCAAATACAAATGTGAAATATAGGAAATGCTGTGAATTTTTCATGAAACTAAATGTTTGAAAAGGAAATGACTGTCCTTTAATCCGAGTTTACATGCATTTTTTAAGTATTAAATTTATGGTGAGAGAAAATGTTGATTGTAGTGATGGCAAACAGCAAAGTAGCTACTTAGCAAAATGAATACATTTCAATCCTTTACTGGCCACAACTTCTCAAATTTTTATTTTTATTAAAAACAAAGTGTCTGAAGGAAATTTACATTGCATCAACCTAGGATTTTCCACTGATATATTTGTTTGCTAATTTTATTTAGTTTTCCCAGTAGGGAAATATCTTTATGAATCACTGGAAATATTTGCTATAAAGGTATCAACAAGTACAGACAGCGGTTCCCCATTACTTTTCTGGCCTTGAACTCAATGACTTTATAATTATAATACAGTTCTTATCAGCCTCAACTACTTAAAGTTATCATGTGGGTAAAATTGTATTTTTATCTATTCCAAATATTTGTTACAAAACTTACATGGGCATTGTGGAGAAACAAGGACAGAGTAAGATATGCTTTTTGCCTTCATGGAAAAATCATTTCCCTTATGAGAAAATCATAGTGGAAAAAGAAATAGACTGGAGTTGGAAATCTGTGTTTGTATCTTTGCCACACTGCCTACCAGTTTGTATGAATTTAAATAATGTATTGATCATTTCTGAGTTTTGATTTATTTAATTGTAATTCAAGAAAAATAGGGCTACACTCTGGTATTCTTTTCAAAGGAACATAAATTGTGATTCACTATTCAACTTTACCATACTTCAATAGGAGAAAATATAATTGATAAGGTAATTAAAGAATATATGAAAAATTTAAGAATATAAGGTAATAAGAATAACTTAAGAATATCACAAATATCTGAATGGTACAAATTATTCCATGGAAAATATTATACTGATTCATAAAATATTATGCTTTCACAATATCTAGAAAATGTGTTAAGTTCAGGTAAAATACATGTATATTTAAATACTACAATTTGTAACTCATATTAAGAATACAAATCATATTAGCTTTACCTGAAAAATGAGGTTTTTAATTATATAGTTATATCCTGAAGATATTTCAAACAGATGCACATAAAATATATGATCTCCTTTTAAGCTTTTGAGATTAATAACATGGTATAAAATAAATCTGAACAAGAGTCTCTACATAGGTACTATCTGACTACCATTCAGACAACCTGAATTTTCTTAACAAGTGGAGTCCCTGGACATTCTTATGATTCTTGAGAACTTTGTTCCAAGAACACAATGCTTGGTTTGAAAAAGAAAGTGCTCTAACAGCTTTCATATTCTCCTATCACTCCCATTCATTAATATAACAGCTGCTTATTGAGAGCCTCTTAATACGGTAAGCATTGCATGAAGCACTGGTGATTAACCAGTGAATTCCAAACTTTGACTTCACAAAGTTTAGTGTACAAAGGAGAGAGATGGTTAATAAATAATCACATATAAATATTAAATTACAAAATGAAGTCTTGTAAGGAAAGTAACTAATGGGATTCATAACTGACAGTTTATTTTCAAATCAATCAAGCAATGTATTACAGAAGGGAGTAAAACAAGATACTGCAAATCCTCACAATGATACAAGTATCATAAAAATAAATATTAAAACATACATTTTCTCTCACTTACTAAAATGAAAAATAAAACTAAATCTCTCATTGTATAACATGCTATTACATGCTGATTATTTAAAGTTAATTGCAGAAAACTAGCTTTTGATAAATGGGAAAAATTTTTCACATTGTCCTTCTCTATCATCTTGGATAATTTAATGGTAAAAAGTTCTAAATATTATAAAAACTATTGGATTATTTAATGAATCTGGACGAGTGTAAAAATACATCTGATACTGCATGTAAAATAATTTGTATGTTTATATGTACATTAGTAGTTCAAAACTTTTAATGTTTTGATTTTATTACTGTGCCAAAGACAGTGAGACAATGACAGGGTGTTCACTAAAAAATGGGACATAAGAATGTGTTGTAGTTCTAGACCTGGTTCTACTGTGAATTTCTTCAAGTCTGTAATTTCTTCCAGTCCCTATGACTTCTATTCTGAGGATGAAATTGCATATTTTACCTACAAAGAGAGGTTTTTAAAAACATTGTATTCAAATAAATGTTGCAACAATAGGCTCTGAATTACTTGTTTTGCATATTATCAACATGGGTCTCAGTGATTATAGACGTCACTAGAGTCCATGGGACCTCCATTTTTATTTATAGAATAAATTAATATTTTAGACACTTTTTGAAATGTTTATTTCAAAGCCAAAAAGAGAGCCATGTATTAGTTTCCTATTGTTGATGGAACAAATGACTGAAAACTTAATGTCTTACACAACATAAATTTATTATCTTGCGGTCTGGAGAACTGAAGTCCAAAATGTATTTAACTGGCCTGAGTTCAAGGAAGGTGTCAGCAGGTCTGCATTCATTCTGGAGGCTCTAGGAGAAAATCTGTTTCTTATCATTCCCAGCTTGTACAGGCTGCTTGCCTTTCTTTCGCTTGTGTCCCTCTTTCAGCTTCATAGCCAGCAATTGCTTCATTTGGACTTCTGCTTTCATTGTCACACCTCCTAGTCTCTCTCTGACCCTCCTACCTTCCTGTGATAAGAACCTTGTGAGCACTTTGGGCCCATCCAGATAATCTAGGGTAATCTCTCATTTTTAAGATTTTAACTTAATCACAACTGTAAAGTTCCTTTTGTCATATAAGGTGACACATTTAAATATTACTGGCATTAGAGCCTGGGCAATTTTGGAGGGCCATTATTCATAAAATAATATCATATATAACATTGTAACAGTCTAGCTATGAAGTAAATAGGTTTTCAGACTTTTTTGTTACAAAACTATTTTTCATTTTTCTCCCTGACGATGTTCCTTATTTTTCTGAAAAAAAAAAAACAAAACTCTGAGCATTCAAAGTGGGAAATATCTTATTTTTACATATTTATATCAAGAGATAATGTTGAAAAAAAATCTAGAAAATTATTTATTTAACAACTAGTTACCCAATGCCCTGCAATTCTAGTACTAGATATATTCTCAAGAGAACTATGCATATATGCTTACAAAACATGTAACACATGTTTATGGCAGTATTATTTATTCAAGACCCAACTGCGAAAAAGAAGTCCACTAACAGTAGAATGGATAAATTAAGGCATATTAAAAAAACGGATTCCTATGTAGCAAGGAAAGTTAAATTTCATACTATTGTTATAATAAAACAAAGGTAATGCTGAATCAAATAAAACAGAAGTAGAATAATTTTATTATGCAATTTCATTTATATAGACTTTTAAGACATGGAACACTAATTTGTTTTGTCAGAAGTCAGTGTAAGGGTTACCCTTGGGATGGATTGAGATAGTACTGAACTGGAGGAAGCATAAGCAGGCACTCAGCACTGCTTGCAATGTTTTATTTCTTGATTTGAAATTTGTTTCATTGGTGATAATTCTACAGTATGTATAATTTTGATTTATGTAAACTTCTATATGTATATTATAGTTCATTGAAGCAAAAAAGCCAGTATTATAATATTAGCTTATAAAAGTATATTACCTATATAAAAGTATAACTCAAATATATTCTGGTTATAAGTGACATATTTACAAAAAACAAAAAAACAAACAAAAAAAAATGGATACCAAAAGGTTGAAGGTAAAAAGATGTTCCAGCTCTTTTCTAATAAATGAAAATTATAGATTTACTACTATCAGATAAGATAAAATTTAAGATCAACTCATTTTAGAAATAGTGTCATCTCATAAAGACAAAATATCTAGTTCACCAGGAAATACAATAATTTTTACTTGTATACACCTAATAATGTCACCGGAAATATATTTAAAAATGGACATACCTACAAAGAAATATATAAAAATCTGCAATCATATTGGGAGATTTCAGCATATCTCTTTCAGTATCTAGTAGCTCAGATTTAAAAAATAAAGTTAGCACAGAGACCATTTGAACAGGGTTAACAAATTTATTCAAAGGATATACTGAATGCTGCACCTAGCCTCTGATATATACCCATTATAAAAGGCAGAGTAATAATCCCAGAATAATGGTTCCCTTGGAACCTGTGAATATGTTATAGCACTTGGCAAAAGGAACGCTTCAAATGGAATTAAGATTACATATCTTATAATAGGAAGATATTTGAATTATCAATTTAGGCACCATTGAATTACATTAGCATTTAAAAGCAGAGAAATCTCCCTAGCTGGAGGACAAAGGCAGTAGCAGCAGAGAGAATGTAGAAGGGGAAACAATAGGGATTTAAGAATGAGAAAAACTTGGATTGCCATTGCTGACTCTGGAGATGGAGGAAGGGGGCCACAAACCAAGGAATGCTGGCTATTTTGAAAAATTGAGAATAATCCCAAACCATCAGCCAGCAAGGAAACAGGGATTTTAGTCCCACAACTGCATGAAACTGAATTCTAGCAACAGCCTTCTGAATTTGGAAGTGGAAGCAAATGAAATTCCAGAGGTTCTAAAAAAGTAACATAACAAAGCTGATACCATGATTTCAGCCTTATCAGGCTTTAAGCAGAAAATCAGCTGAGCTACTCTCTGCCTAGATCCACATAACTGTGAGACAATAATGGGTATTGTTTAAGTTTGTGGTAACTTGGATTAGGAACAGAAAAATAATATGCTTGTTTTTAATAAGAAAACCAGGCATATAATAAAATATTTACAATATCCTACCCATAAAGCTAGTCTCAATAAAAGTCAAAGGATTAAATTCATACAGAAAATGTTATCTGGCTATAATGCAAATGAGATACACATTAGTAACAAAATATAACTAAAGCAACTTATATGTTTATAATTTAAGAGACATACTTCTAATCAGGGAAAAAAGAGAAAATCATAAAGGAATTTAGAAGGCAGTTTGACAGTTTGACAGCATTGTTAACCAAAAAGTATACCCTTGCAGAGTATACCTTATGCGGTAAAAAATATGAAAATTTAAAATTGTAAATGCTTACACACTTCGGAGAAATGCTACATAAGTGCTTTAAGAGTGGACTTTTACAAGAATGTTGATGAAGACACACTGAACAAAGTATATACAACCCAAGTATCCATCAACAGTCAGTGAATAAATGAATTGTGGTATATTTATTGCAGTAGATTTCTATACAACAATGGTCCTCAAAATGTGAACCATGGAATTCTTGAAAGTCCTGAAACATTTTTCAGGGGTTCCACAAAAACAAAACTATTTCCATAATAATAGTGAGATATTATACACCTTTTTTTCTCTGGGTTGACATTTGCCCTCCTGTACAAAAGTGATGGTGGGTATAAAACTGCTGGTGCATTAACACAACACAGTTAGTGACTTCAAATTGTACTAGTAGTCATTGTCTAATTATTTCATTAAATGGCCACCCTTTATTACACTTCTTTTTATTGACCAGTATGACAAAATGGAAAAAAGTGCAAAAAAAATCCTTTTTTATGCCTACCAAAATATGATTGTCTTGAAGAGAAACAGTTTGAGCGGGCTAGCTGAGCTAGCCACTTTTATCATGGAATAACATTTGTATTTGAAATAATGACTAACGGATAAACTATGGTTAGTCACATTTAGGTATTTGGTATATATTTCCCCCCTCCCTCCAAAAACATAAAACTGTTTCCCTGTTCAAGGAAGATAAATGACAGGATTTGCTGTCAATGATAAAATCTGAATTTTTCAAGTATAAAATTAGAATTTTGGAAAACTTAAATCCACCACTGTCAGCTTTAGAGCTTCCCCAAGTTTAAAGATTTTCATCAGATGAGTACAAATAAAAATAGGTGTGATTTTAAAATATTTTATAGTGAAATATATCGATATTTGGAAGATCTAACTCTGTGAACCAATATATTTCAAATGACCAATGCATAATGTCAAAAAATGCAAGAGTGAAAAAAAATCTATTAAAAAGGCAGGGTGAATCAACAGATTTTAATGTAACAGAGTGCAAAAAAGTGATATGGTTTCAACTCAACATTGTAACTAGTCAAGTTTTTGTGTAGTATCAAAGAAGAGTGTCCATGTTTATGTGCAAAAGCTACTAGAATACTCTTCCCTTTTACAATTAAATATCTAAGTTAGATCAGGGTTCTTTATATACATAAAGCAAAATAACATATTGTAAAACATTGAACAAAGAAGCAGATATGAAAATTCAGCTATGTTCTTCAATAGGCCAAATATTAAAGAGATTTGCAAAAATAGAACACAGTGTATTCTTTTAAATTTTTGTTTTGGAAAAGATAGTTACTTCATATTATTTACATTATTTATATCAACATGTAATGGGCTTATTTTGGTTATTTTAAATAAAGTAATAAACGCACATTTTAAAATGTTTTTTATAAAAAATTAAATAGGGTAAATATTGGCAGATCTAGCCCACAAAATCTCTTTGGAGTTCTTAACTACATTTTTAGAGCAAGTAGGCCTGAGACAAACAGAAACTACTGCTATTCAGAAGTGAAAATATATCATAATTTCAGTACAGACTAATTTTACCTATATATTGTTGGGCAAAATAGTAAGTATATAAAGAAAAGTAGGATAATTCCATTGCATAAAATTCTTAATTCTCACACTTACATTAAGAATAAAAAATGAGAAAATAACATACAGGCAATTCAAACAAAAATTTAAAAAAAATAGCCATCTTCATTAGTTTTAAAAAAATTATATCCCATGAATGTGCTCTTTCTTATTTTTAATTTGTCTTCTCTGGTTTATAAAGTGTCAGTTGTAAATCATCTTTTATATAATCGAGCTTGAAATTATATGCAGTATATTATTAGAAAAATAAGTAATAAATTATTGGGAAAAATATCAGACAGATATTTGTTATGTAAACATATGCATTATTAACCAAAAAGTAATTTGCATCTATTAATTTTAATATCACTTGCTGAATTTTGGCATCTGATACAACAGAACCACTTCTCATTTATAGACACTTCAGCTTCAAGATTTCATATTTAGATCACATCTCTTTCTTTAATATTAAATTTCTCTAAATATTTCCCACTCTATATATTTTAAACTTTCAGGAAAATAATTTATTTGACAAAAATGTCTTCTAAATACTGTTAAAATCAACAGCATAAAATATGCACCAACACTTACACTCATAATTTATTTCCCAAAGTTTGAATTGATCAATATTTTCATATAGATGATATATACGATAGATATGATAAACAGTGATGCACATACACATATACATAAATAAATGTATATTTACATATACTTATGTAATTGTTTTTGATGTGTGATATGTTCTAATCAACATATCATAAATTAATTCACACTACACACACACATGTGCACACACACACACTTATACAGAGCTTGGGAATTTGATAAAATGACTTTTAATACTCTTTCAACTTTATTAGGTAAAATGTTGATAACTCTAACAGTTAATCCAATTTATGTTTTTAGGTTAACAGGATTCCATCTGCCACCGCCAGTGACAAGTACCAAATCTGTGTTTTCACTACGTTTGACCAGTGATTTTGCAGTTAGTGCTCATGGATTTAAAGTATATTACGAAGGTAAGTAATGGTAATATAAAAGGACCACTGACCAGTTTTTAATGCAAAACTAAATCCTCCAGGGTAAAAATAGAAGAAAAGTCGCCCAGAAGGAAGATACAGTGCATCCTGTTATGTCAAATCTTGTACCAAAATTCACCTTCTGAATCATCATCAATGTATAATAAAATACTAGACTTGGCAGGCTTTAATGTCTCATTGCAGTGCACTTAGACAGAGGAAAACCTTTCCCTTAAATCTTCTTAGATGATATCATAACATCACCATAGATAAGGTTAGATCTTAATTAAAGGGAACAAAATGTGAGAGTAAAAGGAAACAAGGCCTGATTTGAGATTCAGGCATTACAAACTCCACCCTATTCTCTTCTGTTCTTTGCCCCTCTGCCTTAAAATAAACTGGTAATTTGGGTTCTCTGCAAGTTAGAATCAAGAGAAGAGTCCATTAAGAGAGAGAGTTGACATTTTCCATTTTAAGCCAGTCTTTCTAGTCTCACAGATCCATAATTTCTTAACCACAAAGAGGCAAACAAAGAAGTACTTAAAACTGAAAGGTTTTTATCTGAAAGTTTGGTACAAACTCATTTGGCATCAAAAATCTGACCTAAGCTGATTTGACTAGAGGCCATTTATAATCTTTATACTTATTTATCTTGCATAGCATGGGTACTCATGTTTCACCATACAAATGTTGCTTGATAATGGGGTGATACCCTAGGCTCTGCTGATGATATCAAAAATGTACAGAATCTGCACTTTTTTCCCCTCATTAAAATGTGCAAAAAGTCTAAAGGCGAAAGTAACTTGTTCCCAACAGTTTCAGATTGAGGTCATGTAGTTGTAATTTCTTTTCGATGTGACTTCATAATAAAATTTCACTTAGTTTAGGAAGGAGCCCCTTCTACATCCATAGGAATAGAATAACAGAATTCAACTCACCTTCCCAGGACCATATTACCAGAATGTATCACATGAGATCCAATATCATCATAAGAGACACACATATACAGTAGCAGCAGTAGTTACTTTTTAAAGCACATAATAATTCAAAATATGATACTTTTAAAGAGCATATAATAAAACAATCATGTATGAAATAGAATTGCTTAAATATAAAAGTTAACAGTTTGCATGTGGGGAAAGTTTTAAACTAAACATTTTATACAGTGCTTTTTCCCTAGTGAGGAAAAATACCCTCTAGCAAACAATTGAGTAAACATATTTTTTTATTTTTTATATCCTAAATAATGCCCTATTGCAGCAGTTGTAAATGCTATTTTTACCTAATATATTTCTGAACTGTTTTTCTTGTCTAGCATGGGAGGATGCATTCCAAGACTTATTTTTCTCCATTGTGACTGTAATAATCATTATTTTTTGAAGGTCCTTTCACAATAGTTATTTTTATCTTGGCAACTTAATTCATAGTTTAAAACACTACAGGCACAAAGGTTTAATTTTAAGTGTAATTTTGGCAATATTGAAGGAGTTAGTAATATAATAATTTTCCATTAAAGGCTCCATAACAGAAAACCTGTACTCTGTTCATCACAGTATAAAGATATTTTAGATTAGTTTATTCTTTTGGCAAGTACTACATATACTGAAAATGTAGTAACTTGGAAGATGTATTATAATGTTGTCACATTTTCTGGTTTGACTGTCAAGTTTCATGAAATATACTCAAAAATATTTCCATAGCTCTCCATTGTTTCTACACATACAACATCAAATTTGTCTGTCTTTTCTGCTTCAGTGAAAATGGATTCATATATCTTCACGATGTTTAAATGTATGGTTGGGAGGTCCTGACTTAAAATATGAAGTACTAGGCATCTAGGTGGTATTGACAGATTGATTATGATGCTATTGGACACCTTCAGGTATTGATTTGTGATGAGTATCCTCTACCATGTGTATTAGTTTTCTATTGTTACCATAGCAAACAACCAGAAATTTAGCAGCTTAAAACAACAAAAATATATTCTCTCACAGTTCTGAAGCTGTAAAGTCCTGATGATCTCTGTTAGTTTCTTGACTCAGAGTTTCACAAGGCTGAAATAAAAATGTCAGCTGGTTAGGCTCTTATCAGAAGGTTCTGGAAAGAATCTATTGCCCACAGCTTCTAGAAGTCTCCCCCTTATATGTAAGCCCTGCAGTTCCAAGTCAGCAACTGGTGCATTAAATCCTTCTCATACTTGAAATCTGACTTCCCCTTCTTAAAATATCTCTCTACTACCTTCTTTTCTTGCACATCTCTGACTTTAAATAGAGAAAATTCTCAGCTTCTAAGTGCCTATGTCATTAGATTAGCCTTAATTATCCAGGTAGACCCAATCTCCCTTTGTCAAAGTCCTTAAACATAATTACATCTGCAAAATCATTTTTGCAATTTAGTATGACATATTCACAGGTTCCAAAGATATTGGTGTGGAGGGGTGGGATAGGCTTCATTTATTCTAACACACCATATGCAATACTATATAACATTTTATAGGGGAAGGAGCTACAAGCACTTATTTATTTAACAACAGCCAATGACACTGTCAAGGCCATCTGGTGTATTGTGAAGTCCAGAAAACTTAGCTTGAAATTTCAAAGCCTGTCCTGCAAATTTATACCTGCATTTTTTTATCTTTGTAGGATGATACTACAATGTCTAAGTCTCATTTTCATTTCATCTCCCTCTGTATAATCATTTACTAATTATTTTCTTTGTCTCACAAGAAAGTTTCCTGAGACTTTGTCCTTATGTACTAATATTTATGAGATCTCTCTTTGTTAGAGATATTGTGCATTTATCTGTGCTTCTCAAACTGTGAATGATGAACCATATGCATCAGAATCACCTGGAGAATTTGTTAAAATGTAGAATTCTTGGCCCCAATTACATATCCTGAATCAGACTGTGGACTGAAGCCCTAGAACACGTATTGCAATTCCAGTTGCAAATCCAGTGTAGAATAATTGATAAATGTAAGTCAGTCTGTGATCATCACAGAATTTCCCTGTTGTTACAAACTTCTATTGCCCTACTGCTGCCTACTTACTTTAAAACTGTGGAGAGTGATGTTCCTGTTTCAAAAATTTGATTACAGTTGAAGAACTCCTATTTATTGGAAACACTTTTAAATTTCTTGAAGTCAAAGCTGTGAGGTGTTAAACATTTGTGGAAAATTTTCCCCCATTAATATCTAGCTGTATGTATCTTTATTTTTCCTCATTGTTGTGTGCCATACACTTGAATTTCTTGTCACTATTTTCCAAAGTTTGTTTCATAGAACTTTGGTTGCATATGTTTGTCAAGGTTAATAAAAATGAGTGAGTAGAATATCGTTCTGTGAAGCAATATGTTTAGGAAACACTAATGCATACTAAATTGAATAGTCCTATAACTGTTTTTCAAAATTTGATGAGGCAAAAACTGGTGGATCTGGGTTCTACAGAGCACACGGTAGGAAGTCTCTTGTCTTTCTAGATCTGCCAAACAGAATTCAAAATTTATTTGTTTCTCTACTAAAAGTTATTTTGTATAATGGACTCCTTTTACATTTTACTTTCAAATATGCATAATCATTCTTTATAGGTGAAAGATTATACAGATATAGCATGGAATATCTTATCATCTTAGAATTATTTATTGTGGAAACGAAGTAATATAATCCAAGCATACAGTGGGTTGTATACATATTATATGTACTCATTAAATATTATATGTATGAATTGGCTACTTTAATAACCATAAACATCTCAATGAAAATTTCAGCATATTATCAGTGACCTAATTCAATGATCAGTGATCTAATTCAATGATCAGACATAAAATAAAAACATAGTCTAGGAAACCACTTCAAACACAAGGTAGCTATTACGCCATAATGATTGTTAATGTGCATGACTAAGTAATTAAGAAATTATAGGGATGAAAGTCTCAGTTTTGGCAAACTTGTTGTTAAATTATTTTCACATTTTAATTCAGAAATGTAAACATTTAGCCAATAACACTATTACTACTAGGTAATATTTATAGAGTGATTTCTTTGTGCCAATAATAGTTCTAAACATTTTATATGGATTTTCTCACTCTAGAAAATCATATAAAAAACTGTAATGAACAGTAATTCAGTAAAGCACCTAGAGATATAAACTGTATACATTTTAGAGACTTATTTTATATCTAACTATAAACTATAATTTCATTCTACTTAAATATATATGACATAAAATTTAGTACACAAGAGTACTACAAAAAAAGAATTGCTGATAATGCTGTGTATTAAAACAATATGAAACATAAAAGCTGAAATATTTTTGCATACATTATATATATTCTGTGTTCTTTTTAAACACTTGACATACAAAAGAATATTTATACCATTTACTATTCTATTTTAGCTATCTGTCACAGATGTTTAGTAAAAGTTTTTACTTGAGAATATCAAATGATTTTAGTGATTTTGAATTTTAGGTGTTATTTTTCAATTTCTAAGCTTTAAAAATTTGAACTGCAGCACCATAAAATTTAATGGAGAGATTACAATTTAGAATGAAGTCAATTATGCTTCCAGCAAGACAGCTAAATTGTAGCAAGAAAAATTTATGTAATATAATTATATATATTAAATAGTTTGCTAGCAATGAAAGTAGGTTAGGTTCATAAAAAGAAGTTAATGGATCTTCACCTTAAATATTTTTAAGAATAAATGAGAGATATCATTCTTTTAAAACATAACAAGGAGATGTGATACATGCAAAGACTTTTTAATCTCTGATCAAATTCAAGTATTTTGCCTTTAGGGTTCCATAAAGTCTGGCTTAGATACTGAAATATCTTATTAGTTTTGTATTGAAATATCTTAATCCTTAAGTAACCTCCTAGCTAAGTCCTGAGTGCCTTCTCTTCCTTTTATTTATTTTTTTATTGAAGTATAGTTGATTTACAATGTTATACTAGTTTCAGGTTATACAACATAGTGATTCAATATTACATTCTACCTTTTAGTATTTTTCTGCTCACAATAGGCTGTGAGAAGCTTGAGGGTGTAGAACCTATTTTACTTGTTTTATAAATTGCCTCCTATTGCAACACATTCTTGGCATGTTGCCAGCACTTAAATGCTTGTTAAATTCAATTGATACATAGGATTATCTAATAATTTGATCAGTAATGAGGAAAGATTTAATACATCTCCCGCTTTCAAAGAACTAAAACTCCAGTGAATATGTTGAAAGGTAGATGTGGACTATGTTTCAGCACAGTATTTACATAAAATGAATAAAGTTTAGAACAAAAAATGTCCTTGCATTTGAGAAAAGACAAAATTGTACTTAAAATTATTTTTACTTTTAATGGATATTTTTCTTTCTTAAAAATATTTACTTTCTTTAAGCAAAAGTTTCTTTATGAAACATTTCAAAAATACAAAAGTACTCATACGGCATAGGAAAAATCAATAATAAAAAACTATTAAAGCCAGTGACATATGACCTACTTTTGTGTTTCATATGGAAAAGATGGGGTGGCATTCAAGATTATATTTTATTCTCCAGAAATAAAATTATTAAACTTAGTATGTTATCTAATTTCACATTAAAGTTTCTTCTTTTATAAGTGTTGTTTAATGTGTCATATCTGTCAACTGCTATACTTTATCATTTTGATATGAGTGTTAAAATGATGTTTGAGACAGTGATTGGTTTAAGATTGGTTTAAGATATATGTTAAATATATATTTTGTGTTTCATACAGTTAAACACCATCCATTGTGATAAGTTGTTATAATTGATAGTATACAACTAGTGGTTTAAAAGAAAACTATACTATGAGCTTGGTTAAGGAATTAATCTGTGGATTTATCTTGATTTCCCTCTTATCAAAATGCAGTAAATTAGCAAAATATAATTCTATGTTTATTATTCGATTATAAGTATGATAGCATATCACAGAAAATTACATTTGAATAGGTTTCTTCCTTATAAAAATAATTATACTCTTTAACAGAGCACCATTTACTATAATAAAAAATAAACTAATATATATACTAATACATATTAAAAAATAAAATAAAATGTGTAAATCAAATTATTTCAGTGAGAATAATAAAGGACCATAGTATCAATCAACCTTGTTGTTTATCTATTCTGTATATACAAGTTTGTATTTTCTAATTCTGAACTCCTAATTTATCCCTCACTCCATTTCCTTTTTGGTAACCATAAATTTGTTTTCTATGTCTGTGAGTCTGCTTCTGTTTTGTAAATAAGTTCATTTGTGTCATTTTTTTAGACTCCACATATAAGTGATATTCTGTCATTTTTTTAGACTCCCAATATAAGTGATATTATATGGTATTTGTCTTTCTCTGTCTAAATTACTTCCCTTAGTATGATAATCTGTAGGTCCATCCATATTGCTGCACATTGCATTACTTCATTCATTTTTATGGCTGAGTAGTATTCCACTCTGTGTGTGTGTATGTATATATATACATACCACAATTTTCCACATACTATATAAGACAATATAGTTAACAAAAATGTGTTAAATATATCAATAAAATTATACTTTTCCAATATAGTGTGATATGTTATATTGTCTAGAATATTCTTTAGGTTTTGTATACTCTTTTAATTTTATTTTTTAAAAGTGAACCTGTAATGCTAATGGATGTGAAAAGCTCCTGTCAAAACCTTAATTAATGGGGTGCCAAGATGAGAAAAGAAGATGCAAAAAGCATGTTTTTCATTTGGTCATAGGTTGGGGGCATATAATCTTAGTACTTTCAAAGTCATAACTGGCTAAAGTAGATGGCAAATAGATGATGAAATATCAAAAGAAATGCAAGAAGCAATATTAATGAATAATACTCTTTGATCAACATGTTGATGCTTCTTAATGTAATAGAATATGAATTGATCTCAAGGCATTGGTTGTTGGACCCTCAGTATTATTCAGATAACTAAATGCTATTAGTTATTGCTCTTTTACCTATTACATTAAATGATATTTCAAACTATGTACTTAAAATAATTGAATATTTCTAAATAATTTTCTTCACATTCATTTGCATTTCTAATACTTATTTTGGTTATCTGCCACTTTGAGAGCACTTATCAATACTTTTGGTCCTTACACCATGCTTTGAATTGAAATTTTATTTCTCCTTTTACAAACAGATCTCTGATAGCATACTCTTTTGGTCTTAATTGGCAAGGACTAGTCATCACTTGCTATGCTTCATACAACCTTTCATTGTGCTTTTGCATGTAAAACATATCACAGTATTTATTTCTCATAAAGATATTTAAAGGGATTTTTTTTCTACAAAATTGTTGTTCCCATTTGTATTGATTTTACATTGTTCCATAATAAATTACCACCATTTTGTGGACTAATACAACACAAATTATAATCTCATAGTTTATAGGTAAGAAGTCTGGCATTGATCAGTTAGGTCCTTAGTTCAGATTTCACAAGGCTATAGTCAAGATATTGGCTAGTACTGTGATTACACCTAAGGCCAGGGTCCTATTTCAAGTTTGCTGGTTGCTGCTAGGATTTATTTCCTTGCAGCAGTATGACGGAGGTCCTTTTTTCTTATCAGATATTGACCAGGGATTTTTCTTAATTTTTATAGGCTGCATGTGGTTCCTTAACATTTTCCCACACACACATCCTCAAAGGCAATTCACAACCTGGTTTTCTTCCAGCTTAGCTGGAGTATATCTCTCTGACTCTCTTCAGTTGGCTAAGAGGAGTCCTACACAGCACAACATAATCACAGGAGCAACTGCCCCATCACCATTGCCATAATATAACCTCAGGAAAGGTGCAACTATCCCATCATACCCATGGGTTACACCTGTGTTCATGAGGAAGAGGCAGAAATCTTAGAGCCCATCTTAGAATTCTGCCTAGCATGTCATATTGAGCGACTCTTTCAGGTGATAGTTCAAAACAGTATAGAAAATACATGAAGAGAAAGAACAAAAGGTTAGAAGATGCATTTATAATTAATCAATCAAAGTGGATCCATTCTTATCTAAAAAGAGATACAGTATTTTTTATATATTCTCTCCTTACTCTGGAAAATTGATTTCAGCTTTGTAAATAGCACATTTTTATATTCTATTGCATAAATTAGATGCAATTTAACTATAATCTTATAGTGTGCTTCAGATTTTTATTTTTCAAGATGATCACATTTTAATCTGAATTTATTTTTCTTTTTAGTAAGAAATATAGGGTAATAGAAAGAGTTTTTTACAAGACCTAGTATTTAAGGCTATCACTCAGATGCTGTGAGACTCTATTCTTCATAATGTAAAATGAGTAATATAACACTGAATCTACCAGGTTCTTTGAAGATCAAGGGAGTTAATGATGTCAAAAAAGTGTAGAACCTGGTATTTAAGCAAAATTCAATAAATGTTAGCTAATATCTTTGCTGTTCTATCATATATATTCAATAGTATATATTGGTAATAATGATATATATTCATATACATTACAATGTTTAGTCATGCCTTATAAACTCTGAATTTCCATTTTCTCAAAAGGAGCAATATATCCAGTTATTTGTTTTGTCTTTCTCAAAGTATTCTTCAGGTAAGAAAATTACCCCAGTGTTATTTGGGCTAAATAAGTTATGCAGTACTACCCTTAGGTAGGGTTTCTCTGGAATCACAGAACTGCCAATGGGGTGATCAGCTTGAACCAACAGTAGAAAATACACTTTTCATACATGCACACACATGTGCAGTCCTCTTTCAGTGAAAAAGCTTAAAACCTTGACAGAAGCTACAAGAAGTAATCCTCTCAAGAACTGTAGCTCTGAGATAACAGGTCAGTGCTAGAGACAGAACTGGAACATGATGAGGCAGTCATTACAATCAACTGGAAGAGGGTACAATGGAAGAAAGCCAAATCTGGAACAGAAATTAATTGAATAATACTTCTTACACAGATACAGTCTGTTAAGTAAGTGCATACACAAAAATTCATAAGAATTTTATGGATAATTATAAGGGCCCTGAAGCAAAGAACAACCACCTTCATACAGACATTGTGGCTAGGAGAGGTAATATCTAGAACTGAAAGCAACAATATGTGCCAAAGTGCAACAGTGTTCTTCCAGTCATTTTGATTAAGTATAGTTATTTTCTACTATTGACAAAGAAATAACAGAAACTACTTAACCATTTGTAAAAATCTTGTAGTTCTATATATCTATATATTATTAAGTACTGTGAAAGTTCTGAGATTTTTGCCCTACTTGAAAGTTAACAAGTTAGCCTGACATGGCTTCATAGATGTTGGCAGAAGACACAAAACTACTGAGTCAGGGACAAAGGGCTTTATTAATACAGCAACATAAATAGAATACCAGCAACCATTCGGGTTCCTCAGTTCTCAAGGGACAATGAGAAGAGGGCCAGGTGATGCCCACATACACTGTGGGTTGTGTATGGAAGAGGAAGTCTTGAGCTTAGGGAAACAGGATCTTTTATAACAGATAACAAGTAAACAGGCCCTTTGCTCTGGAGGAAGATAATATTGCCATGTTGTTGCTGAACAAAGAGAGTCACTATCTCTGCTTACAAGAGGTGGAAAACATGAGAGACACATGGAAAATTGTTTCCCCAACACATGTGTATAGTGTTCTAATACCACAGAATTTGGATTCAATAAATCTTAGACAATTTTTAGTCAACTTAAAAAAATTCCAAATGAAAGGTATCTGTAAGTATTATTATATAAAGATCCTCACATGCATAGATGTTAATCTAAAATTTTCAAGAATTTTTATTGGCCATATTTAGTATTTTTTGAAGCATGTAATAAGCTACAACAGTCTATATATACTTTTGGATAATTTTGTAAACATAATATGAAAATAATGAGCGCTCTCTCTTTCCTTCTTTTCCACCCTCTCTTTCTATAGTGTGGGATACATCTACTCCATCATCATTTCATAAGAATTTCTCCATCTACATTTAATTGTACAGTCTCTCATTTTGTCCTTTGTGCTATTTTTTGTTTTATATGAGGGCAATACTAGTTCATATGATGCATTGATTATTTCCTAGCACAGTTATCACAACATAAATTCCAGATGACTCTAACTAATTAAATTTAAAAAATGAAAATGTATAGTCCATGAAGAAACATAGTGAAATATTATCAGCTCATGGGAGAGGAAAGCTTTCAAACTACAAAAACCTAAAGGAAAATATGTCACTAAGGAAAAGATTGATAGATTAGACTAAATAAAATGTGAAAACAGCTGAATAATTAAAGTAATGAAAAAGCCATTTTTATATTAAAAGGCAAAAGAAAATATGGATATAAAATCTGAAATCTATAGGATATATATTATACTTACATTTATATACATAAAACACTATAGATACAAAATTAAATAGAAAAAAATTTTTGCTTGTGATGAGACCTCTTAGAATATACTCTTAACAAATTTTATATATAACATACATCTGTGCTAATTGTATCAATACTGTTGTACATTACATTTATAGTAATATTTATCTCATACTGGAAGTTTGTACCTCTTGAAAACCTTAATCTAATTCCCCCTCCCCCATCTCCTGCCTCTGGTAACCACATGTCTAATCTCTTTTTCTATGAGTTTGTTGAAACAGTTCATGTCCTTGCTTAATATTCTTTTATAAAGCTAAAAATACTGTGGTTTTACCAATAAAAAGGCCTGAAACACAATCTTGTCTATTTACTAATGCCTTCCAAAACAGCTATTAAGCACTTACCATGTTCTAGACATTATATTAGGTATTAGATAATCGTCAATGTGGCTCTCAGGATGCTTATGATTTGGTGGAGAAAAATAAATAAAAGCAACAAATTTCCTAAGTTTACAAAAGTGCATCCTTTTACACTGACACAAAATAATTTGGTCACACAAATATTATTGTTCATATCTACAGATGAAGAAAAACAACATCACTGACTTGTTAGATAGCAATAAGCTGGAGCCGACTTCATCAGGAGAGCAAACTGCGCACTGTGAATCCTCTTTCCAACTCAGCATTCAGTGACTTCATGTTGATACTTTGAAATTGGTTATGTTGGGAGTATTTACACCATGGAAATTAGCAAATTTTTAAAAGTAGGCTTTTTTTGTTTTGTGTTTTCCAGAGAACTAATTGTTAAACATTTACCAGCCCAAGGCAGTAAATAGCAGACAGACTACTGGAACTATGGCCTTATTCTTTATATCCTGCACATCTTTCTGTCTTACATATGCTGGTGGAAAGCAGGGCTTTCCATGCTTCCCTGTTCATAAGAACCACCTTTGATCTTGTTTAACAGCTGATTTTTATTTGGAATGTCTGGGTGGGGCTCAGGATCCCAGATTTCTAACAGAATCTCATTGGTACCAATCCTGCTGTCCCACACAGCACAAACCACATGATGCAAAATCTTTCATGCTTTGTTTTAAAACTTTCAATATCAGTTTGGTCATCATGTAATTCCAAAATACCATCAATCAGCCATATTTTACTGGCTTCAAATAGAGATGGGATTTGTTGCAGCTAAACTATTCTACTTTTCCTTCTGTAACATGGTCAAAATTGATGTCCATAACTTTTGATTGTTAGAAATAAAAATCAGCTGAAAAGGGTGTTCTCTGCATTCCAGTCTTGTTAGTTCCACATGTTATTATTAGGAAGCAATGTCATTTTACAAATTACAGAGTTCCTCTATATTTTTAACTGTTGATTTCTGAAAATAATGAGTTCTAAAATTTTCTAGTGAGCAGATTGTAAGAGGACAGAACCTATTATGCCATCTTCAATTACAGCAATGCCATTAGCTAATTTTGCAGTTGTCACTAGCTCTTGATCTGGGGAAACAATGAGTAACATTGATACTGACCATGAAATCCTTTATATGTAAATTATCACAAATCCAAATTTTGTTACAATAATTTTTAGGATACATCTTAAGTGTCTTATAGTCTCTAAGAAAACAAACAACTTGGATTTGCATTATATTCTCTAATGAACCGCTTCAGGGGCATGGATGTATTTTAAATATATAATACTTAGCAGCAAACACATTATAAAATTATTTAATGCTTTCCTAATCTAAAGTTCAAGTTTCTACTTCTTGTAAACTGACTATACTTCAATTAAAAATATAAAAAAACAAACAAAAGACAAATAATTTTTTACTTTTGCTTCTAGTTTCTTTCTGCAATGGCTTCTCCTGAAACCTTGTCCCTGGATTCATTAGTAACATGTAGGGCACTCACATTACACACTTCTCCTCATTTGGATAATTGCATTTTTTGATATATTTATTTACTGTAATAAATACTCATTTTAGATAAAGAATCAGAAGCCTGGCTAATGTTCCACATAAGTTGTCACCCTCGAGGAGAGTTCATGCACATAAATACTCCCTGATAGATCCTCCACCAGCTTTGATGTCCCCAGGGTGAACCACAGCTGCCCTCCACCTCTCCAGGATATCCTCCTAAACAAGTAGGCAGAAAGAAGAGCACCTCCACATGCTGATCAAAATAACAACAGGCACTTAGTTTAGCAATCCTAAAGGGAAAAGATTCCCTTTTCCTCCCAGCATTTGAACCTTAATTACAGAGATGGATTCTCATTGGACATGTTGGGCCAGTATCCATTCAAGATCAATCATGACTGCCCAGAAGATGATTAGTTTGGCCTACATCACACTCCCAATCCTTAGGTCAAAAGTCGAGGATCATTTCCAAAAGAAGAGAACATGGGAACACAGAACTATCACTGTCCACTATCGCCACTCACTACCTATGTGACCGTGAGCAACATACATGAACTCTCTATGCCCAGCTTCCTCATTTTCAAAATGAAGAATAATGCCTTCCTGTAGAATTGGTTCAGTGTTGAGGTGATGCATGTAAAAAGCCTAATACAGTGACTGACATTCAGTAAATGCTCAAGAAATATAGCTCTTATTACTCAGTATTATTATTTCTTCATCTTGATGCCTTTTATGAAAACAAGCTCTTAGAAGATAGAGATCAAGTCCAATCAAATGATAACTGTAGTCTTTATGGTTTTGCCAGAATGGATAATTGTTGGAAGACCTGGTTTGCTTCAGTTGAAAAGTAATGTTTTCAGTAGATGATGCAAGGATGATGACCTATGAAAATCTCTTACAGAAAGGAAGAGATGAGGTAGAGAGAGAAAAAAAGAGTTGAACAAAGATGAGCAAATGGACCACTGAGAGCAGGAGAAAAAATACAGAATAGCTTAAGATGATTAAATATTGTCATGAGAGACATTTTAAAGTTAGATAGTGAGGTAGGGAAAAACAGAATTACACAAGTAGCGAAGCACAAAAGAAAAAATAACTAAAATTTTTAAGGCAGAAAAATATGAAAAGAATGTCAATTGTCCTTGGTTAATGAGAAAATTATAGCAATAAGATCTATATCAGTAGCAGTGGAGGGGTGATAGAAAGAAAAGTTTGGCATAGAATTGATAAGAAAAAAATTAATTGATTTTATCAACTGATCTGCCCGAATGTCCCCAGAAATCCCTATGGCAAGGGCCACTGATCTCTCAGATGTATCACCCCAGGAGCAATGTGAACCTTGGTTTGGGAAATCTGACATGATAACTTTGGCCTATGCATTGGTTCAGTTTATATCTGAACCTACATTCTGGGCTTTTCTTTTAGTCTAATATCTATATTATTGATCTGTGTTCTAGTTATGAGAACTAAATTCCTATCCTATTGGGAGTCAACTAGAACACTTGTTTCCTTATGCCCCCACTTAACAGAATGTCTTTTCAATTCTCTACCTGTCTGCTTTGATTTTCTACTACTGGGGCTGCCATAATCCTGTAATAGCAATACAGGGAGATAGTGTCAAATTCAGGTACTGGCCTTTTTTAGTTTGGTCTACCCACCACTCTGGAAATTCCTATATTTATCTGCAGTATTTCTACATGTGATATTTATGGTTTTGAGAAAAGGAACTTAACATTTTAGTAAAAGATGAAGTTTGAAAGGTAGTAATTTTCTGTCAGAGGCTTTCCCAAATTTTTGAGTGTGATGTAAAAGATGAAACTGGGGCTGCCATAATCCAGAGAAGGTCATGGAGACCGGACAAAACTTGCAGAGTTAAAAAGTGTCTTTTTTTTTTTTTCTTTGCTCCATTGAGTTTGAGTTAATGGTAGAACATTACATCTATATATGAAATAGAGATATTTGCAAGTTTTCTGAATGCAGAAGATTGAAGAAAAGGAAGTGAAAAATAAAGATTTTTCATAAAGTTAGAAAAAATTTAAGAGGCCAAAGCTGACATTTGTTTAGTATTCTTTGCCCAGAATTGCAACTTCATGTGCAAGTACACTTGAGGAGAAAGATACAGAGAAATAATTTATAATCTTTTGTGGCTCATTCTTTGTTATTGGTGATATATACCATTGTCAGCAGTTCCATAAGGAATGACACTTGATGTGAAAACCAATGTTTCAGACATTCATTTATAGTTTATGGGTATTGATTCCATCAGGGAGAAATTGGAGATTATTGATTGTGACAAGCAGACATAGTCAGAGAAGGAAACATAACTAAGAGATAAGGGATTTGTAGAAATTAGAAAGAAGATTGCTGAGAAATCATGAATACTCTTTGGAAAGTTGATCAGATCTTTAAGGATTTGTTTTTGTCTTAGACATAATAGCAGCAGTATGAAAAGAAGATAAAAAGAGTAAATTGTACTTTATGGTATCTATGAAAAATTTAAGTATAATATTTGAGCATAATCTAATGAGTGCTGATTAGATACCAAATTTCTCTGAAGGAATATTTGATCAGACCATGCCTGAATTATTTTATGTACAAATTTATGAAATTCATGAGAGTTCTGAGGAGAAAGTACATAACTTATTTTTCAGGTTTTATATAAAGACATGAAAATTCTATCAAATGAATCAGGGCAACCGTCAGATTATACGGAAAGGAGATTACTGAAACTAAAGCATTTTTCCTCTTAATTTCCTGACAAGTCTCTAGCACAGGGGTCAAAAATTGATGTCATATAAGTTTACATAAATAAATCCTCCCAATATACCGTAGTAGTTTCCATTAGGGAAGTTTTTTGGATTCTATACCATTTAAATTATTTAAACTAGAATTTATAGAATAGATTATTTTACATGGCTAAAAGATGGATGTCCCAAAGTAATTACAGAGTTAGGAATTTCTCTTAATTTGAAACGTTACACATAAGAAGACATTTTTTTCTCCTAATGAGGAAGGTGATATTAACTTTATTATTTTTCTCCTGTGCTTTCTTTAAAAAAGAATAACTGAAAGTTAAGGAGAGAAAGCTATATACCCCATACCATTCTTCTTCTGACTTAAGAACTCTAACTGTGCAGTCAGTTTGAGGTTTAAGTCACAGTTTGGTGTAAAGGCCTGGAAATTTTCAACTAATTCAGTTTGACCCTATTCTCAAATATGCTTTTATCTATGGAATAATTTGGGCCTTCTACTGTTTCTGTTTTTTCCTCCATTATCATATCTACCATAAATATACTATCAATATGATAAGGAATTGATAATCACAGAATTACTAACTCAGGTTATTAAAAAATGATTATCCTTATATACTTAAAAATACTACAGGGTCCTTAAGATAAGAAATGTACCTAAAAATCGTGTTAGCTTATTTTCTACCTGGTAGCCCCTGTACAAACAGTACAATATTCACACCTTCATAAAGTTATAAAATTCCTATTTTATTTCTTTTTTAATGTCCCATTGTGACCCTGTTAAATATGGCTATTTTCCTTGTTGGTTGGAAGTCAATCTTTTCATTTTTGGTATTATGAGATAAGCAATGGTTACTTAACTAGTGGTTTTAATCCTAGTAAACAAGACTATTAAATTCTATGACATGTGGTAGTTTCCTTTTGGCACTTCCATGTTCCTCATCTGCCATATCCAATCCATAATACACATCTATCTCCTAAAAAGCTTTGAAAGCGTTCTTTGCATTTTTTTTCTATATTTATTCCATGAAACACCTGATGTGTTTGATCCCATCTCTACCACCTCCCCTCCACCCTGCCACCTATGTACACCCTCTCTTCCTTTAAATCCAAACTCTACTGTGCTTAAAGTGGAATATTTTAGAAATATAGATCTGTTTGTGCCACCTCAACATTTAATCTATCAGTGTTTCCCATCAGTTTCAGTATGAAAACCAAAATTCTTAAGTTGGCCTGGAACTCCCTGTAAAATCTGATTACTGTGAGTTGATTTTCTTTTCTAGCTTCTGGTATTTTGTCTATTCTGCTCTTTTTCTGCAGTTCTCTTGAAAAAGCCATATTCCTTTCAATGTCAGAACATGTTTTACTTACTACAGTAACCATAAACTCAGGTCTGAAACAGTGTCTCTCTTTTTGTTTTTAATCTACTAAATTTAAATAATATTATAAATCTTCCCATTTTAATGATAGGCAGAATCTCTTAAGTTTTGGAATATTTCTCCCATCTCCATTACCTGTTGCAGGAGGGTTGGTTGCAGATGTCAGAAAGAAATTCTCAGGGATATAATTATATATAATCTTTATTTACTCTTCTCTGACATTCCCTGACAGCAGCCCAGAAAACTGCTATTCTTGTCTGTTTTATTCTCTTCTGTATCCCTAATAACTAAAAACAGAGCATAACATAAAGCCTAAAATGAAGTTATTTGTTGAATAAGGAAAAGTGTTTATGTTTATCAATTTAAGCTAAATCCACACCTCTTCTACAATTAGTCTGTTTCTATATTTGTGTATAAAATTATAGCCTTTTCCTAGTGGGTCACTATCCCAACTTGCCTATAAATTAGTCTTGAAATTATTTTCATTCTTCAATACAATGTCATAGATTAGCTCTACTATTTCTAGGAACAAGACTCACAAAAGACTTATTTTTATTTATGGTAAGTGTAGCCACATTAAATTCTTTGAAGCCCAGGAAAATAACGTAACAGAGTAACAGTATACTCAGAGAATTAACACATGACATAAGTGTAGTCAAACTCATTTTGAAAATGGTCTACCCAACAAAAATCTTTAGGCCAAACACTACATATCAGATTTTCACTGCTGAAAATCTTTGATAGCCTGCTGATGTAAATATTTTTACCGTATTGTAATTTGATTTAAAAAATAAAAAAAATCGTGATGAAGAGTGAATTCCTTCTAGTGAATTCTTTGTTCCAACAGATCTAAAACTCAGGGGAAGCATACAGATACTAAGACTTTCTTCAGGGACCATCTTTCTCAGTACCACATGGGACCTTTCTGGAAGGACATATGAATCACAAATGTTTCCATTTCAAATACTCATTGTCCTTTAGCTAAACTGTCTAAGACTTCATCATTTTCAGAGTATACCTTAATACATAATATGAATACCTTGTTCCCTTTTTTCTAAAGAGTGATTTTCTAAGGAGTTAAGCTGACATTTCCAGTAATTGCAATGACATTTCCTTTCTCAAAAAAGACTAAGTATTTTTTATAACAATTTAAGAATTTTTTGCACATCATACCATATTAAAAATAATTATGCTTGGGGGAGGGTATAGCTCAGTAATAGAGCCTATGCTTAGCATGCATGAGGTCCTAGGTTCAATCCCCACTACCTTCATTAATAAATAAATAAATACCTAATTATGCACCACCCAATTAAAAAAAATGATGCTTAATAATTCACTTCCTCAATATGATATATGTAAAAATAGAAATTCTAAACATTAAACCAAATTAGCACCATTTTTTTGTTTTATACATTTTAATTTGGAATTATATAAATGTTTTACAAATCAAAGACAAAATTAAATTAATAAAAATAAAAGCACACTCTAACAAATGAACAAAACTGCTTATTAAGTTGGTTCCATTGCAACAGAGAAATAAAAGTTACTTGCAGTGATTTCATAACAAAATTTCAATTTATTTTATCCCTGATGGCATATATTCTAAAGACAAAACTATAAACTTTATTTATATCTTTAAATCATATTCTGTAGTCTTATTAGCAGTAAAATTGATACTGTTTTTTAAAGTGATTTAATATATATATACTCATATATATATACATGTGTATATGTATATAAATTAGCACTAATTTTAATCTAAATGATTTTACTTATAATTATGTTATAAATTATAATCTTTGTCATATGGTACATATGAGGGAGATATGTTATGCTTTGTTTCTATTTTTAAGCACCATGTACAACACTTTTCCTGAAGTTCAGCAGCTCAAAATAACAACCAATTGCTTCATTATTTGTCACCACATATGAGATATCCAACATTTTAAATAAATCATTTATTTCACAGGTCCAAATGATAATACTAGAATAAACTAGATAACTGACATTTTGTTCTATGAATGTCTCCCAAGAGTCAAACACAATATGGTTCCTATTTAAATATTTTCCTAAAGGTCTCTAAAAGTATGGTTCTGCCTACTTGTTGCCTCAATTGCCCACACTGTCAGATACATGCAAAAGAGAATATGATCTGTCTTAAGAAGTTTCTAGTTATTTGCAAGTGGTAGAAATTTTATCATAGGTTTTGTTATATTTCAACTATATCACTGTTTATATAAGAAGCTAATGTACAACACTCCCAATGTAACTGCTATTATTTTAATTCCTTTATATTACTAACAGAAGGCATAAAATAATATGAATTACTAATAAATTTGTTAAGAACTTGTCTTTAAAACAGAGAGGTAACAATTCAATATGATAATTTTTAAATCCATGAAGAACAATCCCAAAATTATGAATAAATGGTACTTATGGAAATTTACTACCCATAAAAGCAACCAGAATACTGAAAAATAGTTGTAAAAAAATTTTAAGCACTCTGAAAATTAACCTAAGGCTTGTAACAATTCAAGGAGTGTTTATTTGAAAAAAAACTGGTTTAATGTAATTAAGAACAATAGTTTGTGATGAACTTTGTTGTCCCTATTTCCTTCTCCCTCTTTTCAGATGTAGAATAGCTTTATCAGAAAGCTCTGTCCCCAGAGAACTGTTAATATTTTAACTGTCTTTGCCCTGACCCAGAGCTTCTCATGAGAAGAGCCACCCCCCTGGGAATTTATAAAAGGGAAAATAAGGAGCAATTGTTTAACATAGTAACTGCTTCAAGAAGAAGTGAGACCAGTTAGTGCAAACAAAAGTCTATCAAAAAAACATCTCATGTGGTGAATGAGATATTCATAGGGGGCAAACATCTAACAAATTTCCAGAGACTTAGAAGATCACATGCATATAGGCTGTGTTCATGCTCTCTGACTTACAGCCCTCTGCAAGCAAGAAGTGAAGGCTAAGGCAGAGTTGCAGATTGTAAGAATCTTCCATGTGTGCCCAAGCACACAGAGTCTCTCAGGAAATGTCAAAGATATATTAGTTTAAGGCATTTAAAGAAACTGCCATCCAATCATTAGTCAAGTACTGAGCTAACTGAGCAGACTTCAGTGGTCAAACACAACAGGGGACAGTGACTTTAAAAATCAAACTAACCAAACAGTAATCCCCACAACAAATAGCCACAACAGACCCACTAGGGAAGAGAGTCTGATTTCCAGAGAGTACACACTATATTTGTAGTCTCATGATTCTGTCCAGTTTTCAACAAGAAGTTATAAGATATGCAAAGAAACGGGAAAGTATGGCACATAAACACGTGGGGGAAAAAAGCAGTCAATAGACACAGTATCTGAGAAAGCCCAGATATTTGACTTTTTAAAGCAGTTATTGCACAAATGCTCAAAAAACTAAAAGAAATGATATATAAAGAACTAAAGAGAAGTATGTGAATGATTTCTGACCAAATAGAAAATAGCAATAAAGAGATAGAAAATTAAAAAGAATCAAATAAAAATTCTGGGTTGAAACATACAACTAAAATGAAAATTTAAGGAAGGCTTAGTAGCAGATTTAAGTTGGCAAAAGAAAGAATTAGTGAACTTAAAGATAGATCAATTGAAATTATTCAATACAAGGATCAGAAAGAAAAAAGATAGAACAGAACCTCAGAGATCTGTATCACATAAGCAAATGAATATAAAACATAATGGGAATAGAGAGATAATAAGATGGGAAGAATATTTGAAGAAATAATGGAGAAAAATATCTTCATGGATTTTATTAAAAAACATTAATCTACACGTATACCTAGATACATCACAAATTGTCAAAAGCCTAAAACAAAGAGAGAAACTTGAAAAAACAAGAGAAAAGCAACTCATCGTTACCTAAGAGATCTTCAGTTAGGTTAACTGCTGAGTTCTTATCAGAAACCATGGAGGACAAAAGCAGTGGTAAAATATATTGAAAGTGTTAAAGACTATCAACCAAGAATTCTACATCTTTTAAACATATCTTTCAAAAATAAAGGAGAAATTGCTATATTCCTAGATAAACCAAAGCAAGAGACTTTGTCACTTGTCTCACAGGAATACTAAAGGAAGTCCTTCAGATTGAAAAAAATGACATGAAAAAGTAAATCAAATCCACATAAAGAAATAGAAAGTGTCACTAAAGTTAATTATATACATAATACAAAATACAGTATAAATGTATTTTTGTTTGTAATACTTTTATTCTATTTGAATTTAAAAACAACTGCATAAAGCAATAATTATAAAACTGTTTTGATGGGCTTATAATGTATGAAGATGTATGACAATAGTAGAATAAAGGACAGTAGGGAGAGTGGACTTTTATTGAAGGATGTCTTTTGTAAACTACTGAAAATAAGCTGGTTTTAATCTTAACTAAATGACTTCAGTATGTTGATTTAATCTGCAAACACTAAAATAAATATTCAAAAATAGAGTAAAATAAAAACAAAGGAATTAAAATGATACATTAAAATATACATTTAACACCAAAGAAAGCAGTAATGGAAGCCTAGAGGAATGATAAAAGGCATAAAAAATCAAATAGCAAAGTGGTAGACAAATGATGGCTTCTAAGTAGTTACATTAAACATAATTAAACACTCCAAAAAGCAAAGTTTGGCAGAATAAATTTTAGAAAATTATCCAACTATATGCTGTCTAAAAGAGACAAATAGGGTGAATGCAAAAGAATAGAAAAATATATTCCATGTAAACTGTAACAGAAAGAGAGCTAGAATGTCTATGCTAATATTAGACAAAATAGACTTTAAGACAAAAAATATTACTAGAGAGAAAGGACATTTTGTAATGATAAAAGGCCCAATGCATCAGGAGGCTTAAAAAGTATTAATATGTATGCAGGTAACAACAGAGGCCAAAACTACAGGAAGCAAAAATTGACAGAAGTGAAGGGGAAAATGAACAATTCAGCAATATTTGGTGACTTTAATGGCCCATTTTCAATAATGCATAGACTAAACAGGCCAAAGATGAATAAGGAAATAGAAGACTTGAACAATACTATATACCAATTAGACTTGATAGACTTGTGTGGAACACTTTATGCAATGACAGAAGATATAAACCATTCCAGAGATAAACCCTTATATTTATGATTCATTGATTTTCATGGGGGATAACAAAGAAACAATGACCTTTTCAAAAATGGTGCTGGTACAACTGGCTATCCACATTTCAAAGAATGAAGCTTGATTACTATTTCACAGTATACACAAAGTTAATGCAAAATGGGTCACAGACCTAAATGTAAGACTAAAACTACAAAACTCTTAGAGGAAAGTGGTAGTTAATATCATAGACTTTGGGTTAGGCATTAGCTTGTTACATATGACACCAAAGACACAAGCACTTGTATCTAGATTATATAAAAATATTCCTACAACTCAACAATAAGGGAGAAGGGTGTAGCTCAGTGGTAGAGCATGTGCTTAGCATGCACAAGGTACTGGGTTCATTCCCATTACCTCCACTATATATATATATATATATATATATATATATATATATATATATATATATATATATATATATATATATAAAATAATTAAAAAACAAATAAATCTAATTACTCCCCCCAAAAAACCCAAAACAAAACGAAAGAACTCAACAATAAAAATACAAATAACTTTAAAATGAGAAAAGTTTCAATAGCCATTCTATAAAGAAGATATTAAAATGGCCAATAAGTATATTTTTAAAATGTTCAACATCAACAGTATTTGGGGAAATGTAAATCAAAACTTCATAAGACCACATCAGTAGGATGGTTAAATAAAAAAGACTAACAATAGTCCGGGTTGGCAAGGATATGGAGAAATTGGAACCCTTGTACATTGTGGATGGCTATGTAAAATGTAGCCTCCATTTTGGCAAACATTTTGACACTTGGTCAAAATGTTTAACACAGAGTTACCATACAATCCAGGAATTTCACTCAAAGGTATATACACAAAAGAACTGAAAAGAGGTATCCAAACAAAAAATGTACACAAATGCTTATGGACGTACTCTACAACAATAGCCAAAATATGAAAACCATCAAATGACGACCATCAAGTGATGACTGGATTTTTTTTTAAGTGGTATAACCATGCAATGAAATATTATTATTCAACAAGCAAAAAATGAAACACTGATACTTGCTACAAAATGTATGAACCTAAAACACCTGAAAACAGAAGACTATAAACTGTATTATTTATTCTGTAAAGTATCCAGGATTGACAAATCTATAGAAATTGTAGGTAAGCAGTTGCCAGAGAATAAGAGAAGAGGGGAATGGGTAGTGATTGCTAATAAACTGCGATTTCTTTCTGGAGTGATGAACATTTTGAATTTAGATGGAGTGATGTTTCCATAATTGCGATTATACCAAAAACCACTGAATTTGACACTTTAAAAGGGTGATGTATATATTAAATACATTATATCTCAATGAAGGTGTTATTTTTTAAGAAGAAGATGTGAATAAATAATTTTATACCTAATACATTTTTTCCTCCATCAGCCCTAGGGAGAAATTAATATATATTATCTCTGCAGTTTACAGAAATAAATAAAAATGCAAAAGAAAACTGAAAACAAACATAAAATAAAAATACACAAATTTAAAAAATCACTTTAATCACTTTTCAAATTCTAATTTATTTATGTCTGAGTATCATAACTTTCTAAACAGGCTGTGAAAGTCCCTGGTATATTTTATGAACATTCATAGAAAGACAGAAATCTTTTCATTTGCTTCTCTTGAAAATCATATTATAATTCGTTAGGTAATAAAGGCTTATTGAGAATCTTGAGAACTTGCATTACATTTTAGGTATAATCTATGGCTCCCAAGAAATTGCCAATTTAATACACAGAAACACACCTCACACATAACAGAATTTCAAATCTTGGAATAAGGAAAGCATACATGTAAACATTTCATACTTAAACACCGCACACATGAAATACATTCCTTTCCACAAATCTGCGTCAAAAATCAATTAGTTTTCTTAGCAAATTCGGAAGGATCTCAAATTTCTTTCTGTTACCTAACAATGAGTTCTCACAATAGAGAATCGTTAACATCACAGTAGAAGCGGACTACATTGTCACAGTGATCTGATCGCTTTGTCTCTACTACTGTATTAGCAGGATTTCTGACTTTCAGACTGGTGAATTTCAGCCATTCTGGCCACTGTCCAGAGACAATTCAGTTGCTTATTGTGAGTAGCTGGATGCTACAATCCAAGTCACAGAAATAATACATAGCTGATATATTAGATTGCAGTAAACTGAAAACATTAAATGACTACTTAACCTCTGGAATGATTGATATCTGATAATCTTTAGAGAAACAAATAAAAAGAACTCTAGTATACTAATATTTTACATGTCCCTAAACAAGGCTAACTGTAATATTTTGATTTTCTTTTGATACAAGTAACACACAGCTTTTTAATATATTGGCATTAATCATTTAGTTTTCATACTTGTTTTTGTATTAAATTTAATTTTTTTCATTTTAAATTCATAATGTAGTTATTCAACCTTGTGGAAAAGTTTAAACTACTTTTGTTTAAAAATATAATGGTAGTAATATTTTTCATATAATGCATATTTTACCTATCTAAAGTTGTATATATATGTTTAGTTATTTTTCACATAAACAGTTATCTTGCTTACTAGTATTCAGTGGACATTGGGACCTATCAGAAAAACCAAAACCAAAACAAAAACCAAATTGCAAAAAAAACAAAGTCACACTTTTCTGGTGTCAGCACTGATGCTTTTCTGAAAAAGTCAGTGATGTGTGTCAGAGGACAAGATAGAATCCTCCCACCTGAATTTTATTTTCCTTTTTGAAGTGACATCTATTCTTTGGAATTTCTAATACTTCAATGTGCTAGGGGCAACCTCTTTTATTGAGAGACCTTTAAGTGTTTTCCTTTATGAAATTGTACCTACTGACTCCCATTTTGCAGCTTACCCTTTTGTACTTGAGCTACTGTTTTTTAGCAAAGATTCAGGCATCCAAATACATGGCATTTACAAATAGCATTCGGACAACTCATCAGGACAATCATATATTAGATATAAAATCTAGTGTAAAATTATTGCTTTTCTTATTTAAGATTCTACAAATTAAGTTTGTGAGAAGATATTTGTAATGAAATAGATCAGCTCTTATTATTTGCTCTTATCTCTTCAGAGGCCCACTGCTAGGGATCTTATGTAAGTGTTAGGCATAGAGCTCATTCCACAAGCTCAGTTGTGAAAGGAACATGACTTGTTTTGCCACTGCTGCCACTGATGGGGCAAAAACTTAGTTTCTTAACTGACATTTTCCCGATTTTTCAGAGGATGGGGACAGTCTGGATAGTTTTTCTTCTTGTCATTATCAGCATTTTAGAATATTTTCTGCTACTATTTTGGTCATCCTTCCTAGAAGCTTTAAAAAGAATACAAACTACTTGAATGACAGAAAGAAAAAAAAAAAAAAGAAGAAATAAAAGGAGAAAAAAGCAAAACAATATAGGCACTATGTTGAAAATGATTCCACCATATATATCATCTGATTTGTTCCCCTCAACAATCCCTTTTGGTATGTTTTATTATCCACAATTTCCAGGTGAAGAAACAAACTTGAAGAGATTAATTTGCTTGAAATCAAACAGAAAAGAAAAAAAGAGGCAAAAACCAATCAGAAAGAAATGATACAAATTTGATCTTACTACAAAGCTTCTCTTTTTTGTAATTCACACATAATCATTGTTTCTTGGAAGAATAATTTTGAAATGAAGGTACTATTTAAAAGAATATCTCATTAGAATATCTGTTCATGTTTCAATAGGTTACATTTGACAAACATATTTGAATGTAGGGATTTCATCTATAATAGAGTTATTTGACATATAATTTTACATTTAACTAGGAGGTAAGAGAAAAGTAATGGCTTTTGTCTTGACGTAAAACTATATTAATCACTGATGCAGAAACTCATAGAAAATCCACACTACAACCAGACTTGGCTTTTATCCATTTCAAGGTTACATACGTTTTTCATCCTTTCTACAACCTTTTCTTCTTAATAATAATAATAATAATAATAATAATAATAATAATAATAATAATAATAATAATAATAATAATATAGTAATAATAAAAGAACTTTCACTTCTTTAAAGGTGATATATTTGAAATTTATGGCTTATAAGATACTTATACAAATACTTACTGCAAAATATGAAAGCATTCCCTCTAATTGCAGAATGTCACTTTTTTAACAAAGAAGATTTATCTGGCATATAAATACTGCTTTTATACTCCCAAAGCTAGTAAGCTTTATTCCAAGCCTCCATTTCTTACTCACAATGGAATGTTTAAGCTATCAGAATGACTGGGTGAATTAGGACTGAATATTATTCCAGCGACTAAAGTAAATTTAGAAGAAGATTTAATCTGAAGTTCATATTAAATATTAAATATTTTAGTCATCATTCACAGTTGGGCTTACAAATATTGGCTTTTTCAAAAAGTCTCTACTTTCATCACATTCTGATTCCCAAATCTAACACTTCCCCATGCACAGAAAATAAAATATCTCTAGATAGGAATATCCTCAAATTTCCATCATTAAGTCAACAAACAACTTGCCATTTATTAGTCCTCTACTCTTTCTCTTTTGCTAAAAGAGGGAATTTATATTTGTTAACTATATTCCCTTAAACATTTCATAGTCAGCTCCCCTACCCTCCAAAAGATTGCCAAGTGAAATTTTGAGTAGCATTTCACTAAATAGGTAAATCAATTTAGGATAACTTTTTTTTATAGAACTGAGTTTTCCAATTCAAGAATATGGTATAACCCACCATTAAATAAGTCTTTTAAAATTTCTCTTATTGACACTGTATAGTTTTTTGAACAGACAACTTAGACATCTTTAAGTTAGATTTTCTGTGAATAATTAGTGTTTTACTTCTTCCTTTCTAGTCCTTAAATCTTGTTCCAGTTTCTACTGCTGTGTAAAAAAATTACCGTTTTTTCCTAAGTCCAAGATGTCTCTCTTATATATGGCTGAGAGCTTATGTCTCTCTTATATATATGGCTGAGAGCTGATGCTAGCTGTCAAATGTGATTTCAGCTGGGCGAATACCTATACATGCCTTCTCCAACATGGCAGTCTCAGGGTAGAGAGGAATCTCTATTTCTTCCTCCCCAGGGTAGAGAGGAATCTCAAGATCTCTAACATGACAGCCAGATATTCCAAGCACAAATGGTCCATCAACAAACTGGAAGCTACATTGCTTTTTGAGTCCTAGCCTCAAATCATGCAGCATTGTTTCTCTCTCATTCTATTGTTTACAAAGCAGTAGCAAGCCTGCCCAGATTTAAGTGTGGGGGACACAGACTTTACTTCTTATTCAGAGGAATATCAAGTAATTTGTTGTTGTGTTTAAGATCATCTCAGTCTACAATCTGGCCCCAATCTGCTCTGACAATCAAAATGCACTCACTCTCTAATGACTCCACAGAAGTCTCCATTATTGTCTCCATTATAAGTCTCAGATGTGATGCCGGCAATCTTGGCATTTAAATCAACTGCTCTTGAAGATGACGTTACTCATATATAGTTCCTTGAGTAAAAATCATTCCCGTGGTTCTGGACACCATGAACTAAAGAGATAAGTTATCTACTCCCCCTCAACCCCACCTCAACACACACAACATACAAGATGGGATCAACAGTAAATAACCGCAAAAAGCAAACCTGCTATAAAGTGGAGTGAAGAGCTTCCTGCGCACGGCGAGACTCACTGACTCCGCGGCAGGAGCAGTAGCAGAGGCCTCTTCGAATGACGGCGGCAGCGGAAGGTCTGGCGCCCCTGCTTCTGTCCCGCGCAGCACGGAGTTGGGTGTGAGGAGGAAGGAGACAGTCGTGTAGCGCGGCGGCACAGCGTCAGGTGTGAGGCGGAAGGAGACAGCCGTATAGCGCGCGGCGGCACAGCGTCAGGTGTGAGGCGGAAGGAGACAGCTGCGTCCCGCGCAGTACAGTCATGTGTGAGGCGGGAGGAGACAGCCTTGTCGCGCGGTTCCCCAGAGGCTCAGGTGAGAGTGGAGGTCTGCGCGCGTCCTCGGGTCCATGAGGACCATGGGGGTCTGGGTGTGCGCCACGGAGGCCCAGGGACTGAGAGGCCGAGGCTGTAGGAGTTGCGGAGAGCGAAGGGTCTGGGCGGCTTCTGTGGGCCCCGGCTTCCAGGCCCAGGCCTCAGGGGTCGTAATGGAAGTGAGGGGTGAGGCCAGAACCTGGGCCGCATTGGTTGAGGAAGCAGTCTCAGGCCTCTCCTTGAGGAGTTGGCGGGTGTGGCAGGTGCCCTAGAGCCTCTCTTGACTTTTGGGAGCCAGAACGTCTTCCTATGGCTTTGCTTCTTGGGCTTTCTTTAGGCGTGTTGCTGGCTGCCTGGGAAGCCGTGAGGTGGGCTGGAGAGAGCAGGTGAAGGTCTGGAGTGGGACCAGGCCTCCTGGTTGGCAGCTCTGGTAGCGGGGAAAGGTGATACCGAATGGAGAGAGAATATTTAAGATTAGCGTTACAGGTTCAATATTTGAAAATAAAAGAGCAAACTCTGGATTCTAGCAGTAAGGGTAGGGAGAATGTACTAGAATAATGAGAATGTACCAGAACACACAGTGGTTGAAAATTTTGCTTTAACTTTTACATCTAATCTGGAGTGGGGAAATAATCCAGTCAGAATTTCTCAGGACATTAAAAGCTCACTGAGAGCAGGTCGTTTTACAGTGAAGGAAACTGAGGCTCGGAGCTGTGAAATGACTGTCCGAAGATCATGTGATTAGCTTAATGATCATGTTGGTATTAGAGTTGAGGGCTAGGCAATTTTGGTGTAGCGGTTAAGGTTAAGGCCCTGTTTTAAGACCTTCATTGGCCGTTTATTGCTGTGCGATTTGGGCTGTTAACTTACCCTTCGTGCTTCCGTTCTTCCCAAGTAATGGATATTATAATACCCGATGGAGTTCTCAGAATTAAATTAAGATATGTATAAAATAGGACAAGGAAGTCTGAAACATATTACCCGTTGGATAAATAATGATTGCAGTAAATTACTGTAGTCTGAATGCTGTTAGTCCACCACACGGACATTCTAGTCTTCGAGTTTTTAAGTCCTGTTTCCCAGGACCTGTAGTCAAATTTATGGTGATGGAGGGAAGAACCTGGACCTTCTGGATTAACTGCTGGGCATGACACAAGTGAATGGCTGGTTGAGGGGAGTTAAATTGAGTTGATTATTAAAAGTGTGGAAGGACAAAGGTGGACCACAATTAAGTCTCTTTACCTCTAGTTTAGGAAATTGAACTTTTTGCTTATTTTTTTAATAAGTAGATTTTTTTTTAAAGGGAAGAATTGTACTACTCTTTGAAATCATTTTGTGTTTCCAGCAGAGCTTGAGGGTCATGAATAGAATCACTACCTTGTTGTGCATTTGCTGAAATTATACTTAGAGCAGATGTAAAAATACTGTGTAGGAAGTCTCCTGTGCACCAGCCAGGGTGCACAAGCAGACAAGCTAAGTAACTGAACATGAGAAGGCTAGAATGAACAGTGTTATTAGAGTAAATGTTGCAAAACAGACTTTCTGACCTATATGAAAATGGGTGTCAACATTGCTCCACACCTTATTATCTCAACTCTGTAGTTCAGCTAGCACATTATCTCCCAAGGACCATGAGAGTAAATGTTTTGATAGAAGTTGTTGCTGCAGTTTTGGCAATCATGCTATAATATCCTTTCAGTTAGAGTTCACTTTGCCCTGCAAGATAGCTTAAGGGCATGAAGTGACACTTGGTAAACATTAATACAGGCTCAAGAGACTGGAATTCCAATGCTAGCATGGTAACTAGCAGCTTGGTTTTCACATCTTTAAATGGAAGAGACATCTCCTGGATACCTTATCATTAGGAGGCTAATGGGAAGGACAAATAAGATTGTGCACACAAAATTGTTTTGAAAAGTGTAATCAATTGTGCAAATAGAAGGATCAACAACTCATAACAACTCCTAGGAAATAAAAAAAGTGCCTGAACATAGCTGCAAACTATATAGCTTACCGGAGAACTTTGTCAGGAAAGTGCAGGTTGAATGTTTTGTTACTGCAACAAATGTACAGTTAAATTAAGCTTAACTGTGACCTGTGAAAATTATTTGGAGAATTTTGTTTTGCAAATAATTTAGAGAATCTGTAGTGATATATTTTAAATATTCACATCTTAAACCTACTTAGTCTATAGAATAAAAAGAAAGTGCTATGGGAAAATTGATTCCAATATTCCCATCAAAGAAAACAGAACTGTTAATAAGACACTATATAGATTTGTTTTTAAATGGACGAGCATTTACAATAGAGAACACTTCAAATTTTATGTACTTTTTTCCCCTTAATTATTTTTATTTTTTGATTAGATGCACATGTAGTAAAATCAGAAGGTATAAAAAGTAGTAGTAAAATGATTTATCTGTGACTGGAACCAATTCCTTTTAAGTGTTTATTTTCCAGTCTAAGAGTTACAGTTTATTTTCCTTAATTCACAAGAGTTTTAGAGCTATTAAAACTTAAATGACAAAACTTGGCTATACCTAGTAATAGTAAAAATCACTGCTAATTTTGAGCACATTCTGTAAGCCAGGCAATGTCATAAGCACTTTACATGCATTTTGTTAATACAATAACCCTAAAAAGTAGGTAGCTAATAATCACTACTGTATGTCTAACTGAGATGTTGGATAGATAATGTAATTTATTTTAGCCTTTGTTTCCTCATGTGTCAAATGGAGATGATAGAACCTCCTTTGGTTCTTGCAAGTATTAAGTTAGACAACCTAAGGTAACTAAAACCCACAAGACTTAAATTTTTAAAAGGGTATATTGTAAATACATAGCCCACATGAAAGAAAGACTGCCTCATTTTTATTACACACTATCTATTTTTTAAATACTTTAAAAAAAAGAAACAGCCAAGAACAATAGCCAGGTCATTTCTTCTGTTTCTGTCTCTATTTTCTCATGGATTAAAAGAATTACAATTGAAAATGCCTAACTGTAAAAAAAAAAATTTATTTTGTTATTTTTAATGCTTTTGTTGTGGTATGATTCCTGTACAGTAAACTATGCATATTTCAGATGTACAATTTGATGAATTTTAATAGATGTATACACTAATGAAACCACCACCACAATCAAGATAGCTAAAATTTCCATCACTCCCCAAGAGGTCCAAATTTTCAAATTCCCAATTTATCCCTTCCCACTCTCTTTACCCCCTGGTAACTCTAAGTTTGTTCCTTATGTCTGTAAATCTGTTTCTATTTTATAGATAAATTCATTTGTACTCTTTTTTAAGATTCCACATGTAAGTGATACATGGTACTTTTCTATCTTTCTGACTTGCTTCACTTAGAATGACAATCGCTGTGTCCATCTATGTTGCTGCAAGTGGCATTATTTTATTCTTTTTCTGGCTGAGTAGTATTCCATTGTATATATATACTGCATCTTCTTTATCCAGTCATCTGTTGGTGGACATTTGGATTGTTTCCATGTCTTGCCTATTATAAGTAGTGTTGCTGTGAACATTGGTGTGCACATGTCTTTTTGAATTATATTTTCCTCTGGATAATTGCTCAGGAGTGGGATTGATAGATTGCATGATATGTCTGTTTTTAGTTTTTTGAGGAATCTCCATACTGTCCTCCATAGTGGCTACAGCAATTTACATTCCTACCAACTATGTGGGAGAGTTCCCTTTCCTCCGCATCATCTCCATCCAGCATTTATCATTTGTGGACCTTCTAATGATGACCATTCTGACTTGTGTGAGGTGATATCTCATTGTAGTTTTGATTTGCATTTCTCTAACAATTAGTGATGTGAAAGTTCCTAACTTTTAAGAGACAAAGTCATACAAAGAAAAGCCCCGAACCAAATGGCTTCATTGGTGAATTCTACCAAATATTTAGGGAAAAATTACCACTCCTTCACAACTCTTCCAAAAATAGAAGGGAAAATGCTTCCCAACTCATTCTGTGAGGTCAATATTACCCTGATACCTAAACCAGACAAATAATTCACAAGAAAAGAAAACCAAAGACCAATATATCTTATGAAAATAGATGTGGAAATTACTTAACTTGAAATGATAAAATATAAAAATTTAAATTTAATAAACTTAAATATAAATTGAAATTCTATTTGTTTTAACGATTTTTTTTTCTGAATGAACTCATTTTTCTTAATGGATTCTTGAGTTTCTGCTTTTGAGAGGTGACAAATTTAATATTTATTTAATATTTGCCCATTTCTAAAAATGGTTTTCTGGATTTGCTGAAATTTGATGCATAATGTGTGTGCTTCTGTTTAAATAGAATATTTGGTGTTCAGTTGAAGTCTCATGTACATTATTAACTACATTATTAAATATATAGTATTTGTCTTCCTGTGGCTTTTTTCACTTAGCATAGTAAATAGCTTGTGGTTGGGTATTTTCTTTTTTTCACTTTGACCGTATTTGATGTCTAATTACTGACCCCCCCCAAAAAAGAAATAAAACACAGGCACATAAAACCACATGTATAAGTAATAATTCATTGAATATGACATACCAATTTATGCATATGAGTTTAATTGAATGAGCTGTCAATTGGATATATAATTTCTTCAATATAATTTCAAATGTTACTGGTTTACTGACATTTAGTATTGATTTTTAGATATTACATCTAATTTCATTTTTGAAAATAAGATGATTAAGCCTCCAAAAATTGTGGAAATAACAAGTTAAGACCTTGTAGATATCAGTTATTAAAATTTATTTCTTAACTTTTGTACCTACAAAGTCTAATTCAACTTTAATCTGACTTTTTAAAATATTGCTAGGGAAGTGAGTAAAAGGATAATAACTAAACATTCTACCTACATAAAAAATAATGTTACAAGGCATTAAATCTGTTGCAGTTGGAAACACATTTGTGGAAGGAACACTTTATTGTAGAGTTATCCAGACTGTTTCCTTTTTTTAGTTTATGTTGAGTTTTCATCAGAGTAATGTCTGTAGAAGAGCCAATGAGCCAACAAATGGCACTTACAGGTGACCAAACACCACAGTGAAGGCAAGGTGTTTGCCTTAAAGTTATTCTTCAACACACTGGACATTACTCCTGTAATAGAAGTTAATATAAAAAAGAGTGGATTTGATGATGATTGTCTGTTTTTAACCACATGAGAGGTACAAAATTCAGGTTTTCACTTCACTGCTAGCCTGCCCAGATCCTTGCTATTCAAAATGTAGTTCATAGAATCAGCAGCACTATCATCATCTGAGAGCATGTTAGAAATGAAAGTATTAGGCCTCACTTCAGATTTACTGAATTAGATTATGCATTTTAATTTACTACCAAAGTATTTTTTAATGCATTTTACAATATAAAGGATACTGATCTGGATAACTTAAGGCTATCTCCAAACAGTGAAAAAAGGTAGAAGAAAAGAAGAGTAATGTGTCCTTGAAAATTAACCAAATTAAAGAATAGCATTTTTGTACCATGTTTTTCGCTAATTATCATCAAAAAGTTGATTGTTATAATTCACTTCTTTAATATTTTTCAAGAAGTTTTGAAAAATTTCTAAGTTTTTTACAAACACAAGTGTGTAAAATATGTTCTTTCACAAGTAAATAACCAATATCAGTAAAACTACATGGGAGTTACATAATATTTTTTAATGTTTTAATTACATACAATTATAATGTTGTCCTATTCAGAACTTTTTTGAATTTTTGAGCCAAATGAGATAAAATTTCAAGAATATAAGCTCATTTTTAATTGCAGTGTAATTGTGTCATTCACTTAAGAGTAAAACCTTATAGAGAGTTATTAAAATCACATGCTTGATTTTCACTTAATCTTTGGGAAAAAGTGACTGGAAAAGACTCTTCAAATGCATCAGATTTTTTTTTAATACATACATTTAGAACTGATATTCAGCTTTTAAGCTGTGAATATAGCCTGTGTCTAAATGATTGTTCACTGCATACCAAACCAGTTGTTGGTAGCACTCCTTTTTTTAAGAAAAACGAAATTCCCCTAAGTTTTTTTAGCAAAATTCTCCCAAATTGTCTTTCCCTTCCTAGTTTCTGTATAATATGTTATCATCTATCCATGCTTATTAAAATGTACACTTTATGAAGGAAAGTATTTTTCTGTATTATATTTAGTACTATAACTCTATGCCATAAAACTCAATAAATTTTAGTTCAATGAAATAAATTTTTCAACAGATAATTTTTATAACAAACTTAAAATTGATCATAACAAATTCTGACATTGACCAAAACCAACAAGATCAAATTTAATTTAGTTTCATTTGAAAATAGTTCCACAGAATCATTCTTGAGATACCATTTTGCAACAAAATTAGTGAGCCATAAATGCTGTTAAATTTATACTAAAGTGCACTCTGTGCCTATGGTATCATCTTATGAAATGACATACTCTTGGAAAGATACATATTCATGATCCAGTTTTTTCAATTTTGGCAAATATCCCCAAATAATTATTCAGTATAAGGAAAAAAAAAACTTTATGAAACAAAAATATCTGTTATTTCTGTAGAGCAAGATTAAAAAATTATTGTCAGCAAAGATCTATCTATAGGAAAATGGTTAAATAATTTACAGTTTACTGACAAAGACTAATTAATGTGATGGATTATGAATGTGATGAGTTTAGGTAATGATTGTGATGTGATATTAATTACGTTGAATAAAAGAGAAGAATACAACATTGTTACAGAAATCATGAATATATCCACATGGAGGTATGTATATATACGTATATTCAAAGAAATACAAAGCTGAAATAGTTAAGAAGATAACTATATGTACTAGTTTCCAGTTTTTTTTTTAATTTTTTAAAACTTATTTTTACTTAATTTTTTTAATTGCTAAGTTTTTAAATGACTTTTATATTAATGAAAATGAATAGAGGTAGCAAGTGTAAAGATCAGATTTGTATGCTAAAGTATGTGTTTAGGATTGTTGTAACTCGTGTATATTAAAAAATACAAATTAGCTGTGAAAATTTAATCTGTAGAAGATAAATGAGGATGTTACAGAAAAATATGGTAATCTGATAGACATTTTCAACATTTGAAAAACTAGGAAAGGGGACTAAATTAGCTAATAGAAGAAAAGACTAAAAAGCAGAATTGAAACCAAACCTGCTGGAGTCAGTATTAAGACTTTAGTAACAGGGTAATGCTCGGTGTAATTTAAAACATGTAAATAAAATGTGTCTTTTAAAAATGAAATGGACA
Source organism: Camelus ferus (assembly GCF_009834535.1). NCBI lineage: Eukaryota > Metazoa > Chordata > Mammalia > Artiodactyla > Camelidae > Camelus > Camelus ferus. Next base: position 21,056,375 of record NC_045720.1, read on the forward strand.
AAAGTAGTAAGTACTCAGTACATGGGAGTGTTCACTAGTCTTTGGATTACCCCTGTATAGGATGTTTTTGGAAAGGATTCTTGCATTGAATTTGCTGGATGTTAGGCTCAAAATATCTAAATTCTTATAGTCCTTTGATTCTTATGGCACCTGTCCTTAATTTTAAACAAAAGATCTCTGGGGCTCTACAATGACTTGAAAATGTAATCACATACAGGAAGTTGGGTGACACAAACATTAGCGAGGAATTCTAAAACTGAAAAAAAGGTCCAGATCATTTTGACAAATCTCATAATTTTACAAGGGATGAAACTGAGATTCAAAGAGGTTAAGTGACATTAAACTTACTCTAATTAAGTCAACAGATGTTATCCTTGTCTCTCTAGCACCTGATAAAGGCAATTTTAAAACATCTGGCAATTGAAACAAACTATTTAATAAAGGTCTTCACTAGCAATTCTGCTAGTTCTTTATGTCTGTCCATGTATTAGTTTAAAACGTGAGATACCAAAAGGCTCAGAACCTAGTATTTCAGCATTTCACAGACATGCTTTCACAGATGTAGTTAATTCAACAATATCTTGATGATTTTTCTCTTTGTAGTAAGTTCCATGCTGGGCACGGTGGACCCAGTGGTGAATATAGCCATCACAGTCCCTATCTTCATGTGGCATGAAGTCTAGGCAAATATCCAGGAATACAGATATAGAAGGTGTAATTAAAAGTGTGATAAATATTAATTATACAGTCAAATTATATTGCAGTACAGTGTATGTAGCAAAAGCAGGTAACCTGGAAGTAAGGAGGGAGCAGAAAACATAAGAGGCATAAAACTCAGGAGCAAAGATTCAGTAGTAAGTGGGCAAATGGCATATCTGATAGATATCTGATATACTTAAAGTTTACAAAATCTTAATTTTTGAGAGGAGAATCTATGTAGGAGTTATATATTTAAATATATTTCTTCTGTGACTTTTGCCAAACTTTGATTACTTTTTTTCATAATTCACTCTATTATAAATTCTATGAAGTCAGGTTATGCCTGCCTTGCTCTTTGGCAATATGTCCATTTTTCTAGGATAATATCCAACATATATTGGGCTTTTAATAAATGAATAAATGTTGAGTGAATAGTATGATTTTTCGCTGGCAGAAGTATGTAAGAGACTTAACTTTTTGAAAAATTCTCTTTAATTGAACTTAATTTTTATTTCAAGTGTCCATAATGGTTGACAGTTTCACATAAGCCATTCAGTGGTCCTCGCATTCTTCAAGTTGTGCCTTAGACTTAGGCCACTGAGCCATCTGCACATAAATGTAGCTGATGGAAAATCCATTTACCTGCTTAACAGGGCCCTTTAGATCCACTGGCTTTCTGTTACTTCAGTCATGTGTTGAACAAGTGCATTCATTTCTTGGTCTCATTTGGCATTATGGTTAATGCAGCCTCCCCAGTCTGTGATCTCACCACCCTATCAGTGGCTCTGCCCAGTAATCATTATTGCAGTTCTACTCTACCCATGGCTCATGGGCCTCTCTGTTCCCATTTCATAAGAGCTTATCTGACTGTATATATTCCAGTACTAATTTCTCATTCTAGTATGGGATAGGTAAGTTTAAGGGAAGAAAGCCTAGTTAAGACAAGTATTCCTTTTGCTTCTAGGATAAGAGTTGCATTAGGTATATCTCAGTTATACATTGAGATGACCATGATTATTATGTGTTATTAGAATACTGTATACATGTGGGTGTAGCTAATAACACTCATTTTTAAAAAATTCATTTGAGTTTTGACACTCTCAGAGCAAAGAGTGACTCCTATCTGAAAGAAGGATGCTCATTTTAAACTTACTCATGTAAGACATCATGATAGATCAGAAAGATTCACAATATTTGTGCTCATTAACAAAGTAGCAAATAAATTTTCCTTCAATACATCTTTAAACACAACCTCCATTAGAAGGAACTTCTGAGATATTAACACTTAGAGGATAGATTCACAGCCAGCATATAACTTTATTTTTATTTATTTTGGGGGGGAGGTAATTAGGCTTATTTATTTTTATTTACATTTTAATGGAGGTACTGGGGATTGAACCCAGGACCTTGTGCATGCTAGGCATGTGCTCTAACACTGAGCTATACCCTCCCCCCACAGCTAGCATGTAACTTTATACTTTACTGTCCGTAGTTTTCCAAATGTAATTTTAATGCCACATATAACTTCACACACGTTACTGACAGAGGAGAAAACTGTTGCTATGGTCTGCCAAATTTTAGGTTCTGGTAATGCTCTTTATTCATCATTTAGAAGATACATAACACTAAAAGAAGATGTACCATTAATAATGCAGATAGAACCAAATAAGAGAAGAGTAGGAATAATTAAGGATCTAGATTTGTTGAATTATATGCTTGGATGTTTAAGATCTTATTTTTACATGGATGGGTACTCAATATATAGAGTAGGAAGAAAATGTTTCAGAACAATATGTATCTATTTAAGTTTTTTTCCTACAGCTTCACTAGAGCAAGTATCAAATAATTTCATTACCCTTTATAAAGCTGCTTGACTGGAGTTCTTCCAAAATAACATTTGCACATCATTAAGTACTAAATAATCAGCAGTTAGTTCCTTAAATTCTGTCATACCCTTTAGCTATCCTTGGGAGACCAGGAGGCAGAGTATAGTGTATCTACCAACAGAATATATGGGAGGCCTAGAAGGAGGATTCACATGTGAATGAATACTGAACTAGCCGTGTGGTTTGACTTTTTCTGAAAGAGCAAAATGAAATGTTATATTTAAAAGGTAAATTTCAAATTGCTTTTCATGACATTCTTTGAGTTATGGCATTGTTTCTGGTATGGGAATTTGGACAAAGCACTATGTAATTATACTTCAAGTTTATTTTTGTAACTTTTAAAATTATCCTTGCCATAGTCTTATAATTACTAGTCATATTGGGATATGGAAAAGTGGACCTTGAATTTGGAGAGTGAAAAAATTAGAGATATAATGGCAAAGTTGAAAGAGTCCAGAATTTTCTTAAGAAGACAGGAATGCCTTTTTTATCTAAAAAAAATCACGAGAATTATATTTTAGTTCATAATACTAACAACTAATGTGAAAATATACCAAAAGCAAAAAGAAACAAAAGATAATGTCACAACACAGAATCAAAAGTGTCAGAGGGGTGGATTTAGAAAGTGACCTAAGAACACAGATAGGGTGAAAGACAGTTTTGACTAGAAAGCTTTAATATTGAGTCAATTTGGTAGACAAAGTTTAGAGATATTTGCATTAAGTTCTTATTCTACTGTCACTATTATTAAGCTAGCACTCTGTAAGAGTTGCTAGAAAAGATGTGGGTGATAACTCATGTCTGATCCTCATAAAGTTTTATTTCTTTTTAATTAGTAAACTTGCATCCTGGTAAAATTTGTGATCTCTTGTAAGATTAATGCCACCAATTTTCTGTGAATACAGTCCACTCTGGTCCATTTATGAAATAAGGCGCATGTCCTGTCATGGATAGCCCACAAGGCCTCTCCTAGATGACATCAGAATTCTTTGCTGGCTTTGTGTTACTAGAGTAATTATAATAGAACTCTTCCACAGTGCCTACTCCTCTGCTATAAGAATTTTTATTTTATTCTAATTTTTTTGCTCTCTTTCTCCTCCTTTTTCCCCTTTTTTAGAAGTGGATGAAATTAAGTGAAAGAAAAGAAATTAAAGTTAATATATATTTAATGTGTGGGGAGTGTATAGAAAAGGAAAAGACCATGTGCAACTTAATTTGCTTATTTTAAAGCTCCAACTCTACTATGTTTCCCTTTCTCTGTAAACCAGAATGATCCTGGTAAAATATCTAATTTTCTGAGTGAAAAAAGGGAGATAAAATTAGGCAGAAGTGATCCCGTAAAGTTAAGAATATCAGTATTGTATACAGTGGTACAATTGCTAATGTAGTCCCTAAACATACTGATTTGATCAGTATAGTATTCTTAGGAAATATGGAAGAAAATTATTGTACATGTGTTAAAATGAAGAAACAGTCTCAAAGAGGTAAATTTTCCCAAGAGCATCAAAAAAGTTTGTTCCAGGGACAGGAATAGAATTTATAGGCTTCTGAATCCCAGCATGGTCTTTATCTTCTTTCCATATGCTGCTTCATTCTGATAATCTAGAATTCTTAAGCAGTAGATTACATGTTACCAAGAAGAAAATGACATTTTGTCCTTTCTAACATTCAGTAATGCATGAGTTAATTTCAAGTAAGGCATATAGAATACTATCTGGAAAAACCAACCAGCAGTGGCCAGAGAAACTAACCTAGAGATGGACCATATGTGTGATGGAAATGACTCCAGGTCAAACATCTGCTTTTTCAGACAGATTTATAAACACAGTCTGTGGAATTGCTTTTTGAATTGCAAGGATCAGATTGCAATGTATATAGGCAATTTTTTTAATGGACTAGATTTCTATTAATTTATTTAAGTCAATTAACATATTAGTTCTCAGGCCAAAGTTATATATGTCTATGTAAAATTATTTAAAGACAGAAATTATATTTTAATTCACATTGTAACACTATTCCTGTGGATTTTAATGTTGATGTGGTTGAGATACTAGTTGGTATCCATGCAGTATTTTTAATGTAAGATTTTATTTGCATTAGGTTCATATTCCACTCTAATGAGGATAATACTATGTATTTATTGGTAAGAACTAACAAAAAGGTGGAAACACTGTAATCACATAATAACACTAACTTAATAAAATAATTTTTGTTTGGAAACTCCCAGGCACAAACTCAAAAGTTGCCTTTCATTCTCTTAGTTTATTTTTCAAAATTGTGTGTTTACTTGTCTGACAGTTCCTACCAGCTGGTTTCAGTAGGATGCTCTCAAAGAAATTTGTCTAGAACTAGTTTTCCCTCTGTTCTCTACAGTCCCTTTTATCTGTTTCAGTGTTTTAGGTAACAACAGTACTTTTTCATGCCTTCTTTGGGTTTAACATACAGGTTTAACACAGTGTTGGAAAGAACATGCCATTTAAGGCCAGGCTCATCTGAACTCATCACTTTCATAGTTCTCATATTGATCAGATTCATAATAAGAATGAAAAGATTTAAAAAATAATTTATTTAGTAAGCTCTATATTGCTGAGATAGAAAACCTTTACCTTGGAGGCTGAATTTTAAGTAATTGCACATAGATGATGACATTTCATTTCAATAATCAAATAAGCTTTAATATCACAAATCAATCCATTCCTTTTAGGTTAAAATAAGAATCAAAAGTAAATGAGATGAATAAAGAAAGCTGCAGTTTAAAGGAACAAACCCTACACTGGAGCTAAATTTTTAACACTGTACATATCAGATTTAACACATCTCCATGCATGTGCGAAGGGAAAGAAATATATGTGCTGTTGTCAGGAAGTATAAAGCCTTGATTGTAGATGTCAGCATATGGAAATGTTAGCTAGTTCTTGTTTGATGACCAAGTGGGTTATTGAAGCAAAATAGAGTCGGAATGATCAGTTTCAGTAATGGATGAGTACAAAATAGGTACAAAATAAGGAAATAATCAAAACACAATTAGTATGAGCCAAAATTTGTTAAAAATTTGAGATTTAGAAAAAGTAGAAGCACAGAATCCAGAGAAAATATATTTTGTCCAGAAGCAAATTTCCCAGTTTTCTGTGAAAATTCCAGTTAGATCTTAGAAACCATGAAATTGTGGAGCACTTATCCAGTGGGAAAAACATTTGGTATTACCACTCATTTGGCATTACCACTCATTTGGCTTAATCAGAGGTTAAACACGATAATAACCTGCTAGAAAACTTGGGGATGATCATTTTCATTTTCAGCTCACATTCAGGATTGTCAGTCTTTCTCTGAGCTTCCTTACTTATATAGTTGCTTTCCACTACTAATTAATAGCAGACAATAATATTGCCTATTAGTAGTAATAATACTATTTGGTGGTAGAAACACATCTTGTTTACCTTTGTGTTAATGAACACATAAATCATACATGATTATTCACACACAGCTTAGAGTAAGAAAGTGCCTAATATATATTTGATGAATGAAAATAAAAAAAGACATTAAATATGTAATAATTTTGAAAGAAGTATGTAAAATTTTATTTTACAATTCTAGTACTATTGAAATATTTTAAAACTTTTCATACTAGCATATATTATACAAATCAAATGAATAATATAAAAATAAAGTCTAATCTTTATTTTTGACATGTGCCATTTTTTTCTTCTGAGTGTTTTATAGACATTAGTACTTTTAATATTTATTACAACCATATTAGGCAGTAACTACTGCCATTTCCATTTTACAAATGAAGAAACTAGGATGTAGAAAATTTTGTAATTTTCCAAGGCCACAAAACTAGGAAGTTGTAGAGCTTGCATTTGGTGATATTATTAGTTTCCAGAGCGCAAAACTTAAAAATTATTGTAGACTGAAATTGTTATTGTAAACTTCATAAAAGTAGAAATAAAATCTGTTTTGCTTTTTAAAAAATTTAATACTTAGCACAGTCTTGAATAAGTATTAAAATAACCTATGTAATAAAGGAAGTTATTAGAAAAATAAAAATATTAATATTAAAACCCTTTTAATAAGTGAAGTGTGTATTTCAGGAAGTGGTATACAGAAAAAGCATGATCTCAAAAACAGTTCTTTATTTCTGTAATAACTACCCAAATTTATGCTCATCTTAAAGCAATATTGCACATACCTCCAAAAAAAAAAGACAGAAACAGTGTGTGAAAATCCAAAACCACAAGAGCAATAACATTGTATTTCTTACAAAGCATGTCACATTGTCTGTAAAACAATGGAGTAGTTATAAAAATGAAATTTGCAGCTAAGTCATATACTTGATTAATAAAAAAGGTCAAATGAATTATTTCAATATGAGTTACTTTGAAATATTTCCATCAGGGAAAATGATATCAAAGCAACACTAATTTAGAATTCCTAATATATAGGGTACATTTAGCATTTTAATTTGTAGTATATATTTTATATTAAAAAATAATTCAAGGATATAAAGTAGCCATGTGCAATTCTTATCTGTGTGGTGATGATAAATGATGGTTATTTCTTCTCATATAATTCTCTAGAATCATTTAATTATTTGTAAATGTGTTATACTTTGAATAATTTATTCTACTTTATATTTATCAAATTAATGTTTTGTACCACTTGGGACTTCTTTTCTTGAAATGATGTATTTGGTATATTTCGTGATATTTACCCTATATATATATTGGCCATATGTATATGTATAGCTTATCACAATATTCCAAAAACTCATTATAGTTTCTTTTTTTTCAGCCTTTCTAAAATATTGAAAGAAAAAGAATAATCTTGCCTGGTTTTTTAATAGTGGATATGATTTTGATATTTTTTCAAGAAAAATTATTGTTGAAGTATTTATTAGGAAAAAAATAGGTTTTAATACAAAATACTAGAATGTAAGAATTTTGAAACTGTCTACCTAATTTCCAGAACTTTTCTTTATGAATCAGAAATATGTTTAAACATTTTTTAGGATAGTTATCTTTCTTACACCATCAGCATTCTTCATTTGAATTTCATAAATACATATTTCTTATTTGAGCTTCGTGCCCAGTCATTTCATTTACAGCTCACTTCAATAAGTACATATTGAGTGTCTGTGTTGCTCCCAGAACTATTTGGATCTTGGGGTTGTATTAATGAACAAAGTGAAATCCTTGCTCTGATTGACTAACATTCCATTAATGAGAGATAAAAACTAAACAAATAAACATGTAGTGCTTTGAGGGAAAATAAAGCACGATTAGGAGATATAATTAAATGTTAGAGGGTAAGGAAATGTCTCTGTAAGACACTATCTGAGTGCAGACCTGAATGAATGTGCAGTAAGAATGTAATGTATGTACTTCTCTAAAGGATGAGTATTTTAAGCTGAAGGAATAACAGGTTCAAAGGCCTTAAGACAGATATTTGCTTGAAGTGTGTAAAAAACAGTAAGAAGACCTGTGTGGTAGAAGAAGGTAAGAAAAGGAAGCAAAATTGATGAAGTATTTAGAAATCAGTTGCAAAGTAATTTGAGGTTTTTCTATTTTGCTTTAAATTAATTGTTTTTGGAAATATATTCAAACTTACAGAAAAGTGGCAAAAATAAAAATAGTAAAAGGAAGAGCCATATAACATATATGCAGATTGAGTTATCATCAGCATTTAAGACTATTTGCTTTATTTGACTTGTGCTCGTATATGTGTGTGTATTTCTCCTAAGCCATTTGAGGGTAGATTAAAAACACCATGATTCTTTACTACTCCTCTTCAGTGTATATTTCCTTAAAAGTATTTTTTTGCATAATCAAAGTGCAGTTTTCAACTTCAGTATATTTAACATTGATACAATAGTGTATTCTATTTATATTTCAGTTTTGTTGATTCACCCTGTAATTTCAATTTTTCATTTTTTTAAATTTCCAGTACAGAATCAAACATACTCTAAGGCATTGCATTTAGTTGCTATGCCACTTTCGTTTTCTTTTAATACTTTCTGGAATACTTTCACAGGCTTGCATTGTCTTTTATGACACCGATATTTTTAAAGAATATAGTCTTCTCACTTCTTGCTCTTTAAAAAATAGAACATTTACCATATTAGATTTGTCTGAAGTTTCTCTTAATTAGAAGTATGTTTAAATTGCATAAATTTTCAAGTGACATATCATGTAGGTGATGATTGGTCCTTCTCAGGGTTATACATTGGGAGGCATATAATGTACATAAGCTTCCTACTGACAGTGTAAATTTTGATTACTTGAGCAGAGTGCTGTCTGATTCTCCACTATATATTTGTTGTCATTTCCCCCTGCAATTAATGAATAGTCTGTTGGGAGACACTTTCAGATCATGCAGGTATCTCGCTCCTCCTTAAAACTCCCCCTAGGTTTTAAACCCATTTTATTGCTAAGCATAAAAAGTGAATGAACTACTGATATATGCAGCAACATGTGGAATTTAAAAACATATTTTATTAAGCAAAAGAAGGCAGACATAAAAGAGTACATACTTGATTACATTTATATGAATTTTCAGGACATGGAAAAAACTAATCTATTGTAATAGAAACCATATAATATTTTCCCATGGAGAATAAAGTTTAAGTGGAATTAGGAACGAAGGAAATTTCTGAGCTGATGGAAAAATGTGTATCTTTAATTGGATGTTGATTATGTAGATTTATAGATATTGATTATGTAGATATTGATTAGGTAGATAGGTATATTGTCAAAGCTAATCAAAGTATATACTGAAGATCTTTGATTTCATTGCATGCAAATTTATGCCAATAAATAAGTGGAAGATATAAACATTAAAAGTAAGTGTTAATATTACCATTATTTTCCAAAAAGCCACAAATTTAATTTTTAGTGATTTCTTTGATGTCAGTGGTCTATTAGAAGAGCAGACAGATCTAAAAAGCAAAATATTATTGGTACTCCACATTAAATATTCTAAATAGTAGGACATTTATTCCTGAGTGATAATTTGTGGGGTGCAGAGTAGTACTGTCAGATTTCAGGGACTTGCAGAGTAAGAAAGGCTGAATTTGCTGGTAAAAGTATAATACAAGCAAAGGGAATAAATGTCTATGAAACAACGAAGTACAGCCCCAGAGTCAGTAATGAATGTTTGTGCCCAGTTTGTGGAAGAGTTAATAAAGCAAATGGACTGAAAAAAAAATGTTTATGTTAATATATGGTTAAAAAAGACTTAGCTGTATGTTTTTATGTAAAATATTTTCATAATGATTAATTTTATCAGATTGACTAATTTTTATTCCACTGTTTTTTTTTTTTTAATCAGGAAAGGGTGTTAACATTTGTAAAAATGTTTTTCTGCATCTATTGAGTGTTCTGTCTGTTTTTTCTTTCAGTGTAGGAAATTACAAATTGACCTTTAAAAATGTTAAACCAACCTCATATTCCTGAGATAACCTCAGTTGGTCATGATGTTTTTATTCTTTTTATATATTGTAGCATTTGATTTAATGATTTTTAAAGATTATTAAAAAAACTAAAGAAAAATAACTAGTACTGTGGAGTTCAAGATATTCTTAGAATAACAATAATAGCACATGGAGAAAATAATTTAATACAACTAAGAAAGGAAATTCTCACATATTTACCAGTTCTTTTGTCCTTAATTTTTTCAGTTATATCTGATTTCCATCCAGTATAATTTTTCTTAAGCCTAAAGGACTTCCTTTAGCATTTCCTATAGGCTTAGGTCTCATGTCGACAAATATTTTCACTTTCAGCTTACCTGAATATGCTTTATATCACTCTCATTTTTGAAGAATATTAATTTTTTTTGGATATTGGATTTTGAGTTGTAAGTTATTTTTTCCCTTTTAGCACTTTAAAGATGTTATTTGATTGTGTAATTGCCTCCATTGTTTCTGATGAAAATTTAGCAGTCGCAAATATTATTATTCCTTTACAATTGTATTTTTCTTTTTTTCTGTCTGTATTTAAATTTTTCTTTACCTTTGGTTTTGTACACTTTATGACATACCTAGGTGTGATTTTCTTGTATTCTAGTCTACTTGAACTTCACTGAGTTTCTTGGGCCTGTAGGTTGATTATTTTCAACAAACTTAGTTATATTTGGGTAATTCCTTTAAATTTTTTTTTTCATTTCATTCTCTCTCTCTCCCCCCTCCTTTTCTTGAACTCCAATTACACATATATTAGATCTGATATTCTCACATATTACTAAGTCTCTCTCTGCTCATTTAAAAAATATATTTTGTCTCTCTTTTCTTCAGGATACTTTCTGTTGTCTGCTTTCAAGTTCAAATATGCTTTTTTTCTATAATATCCAGTCTACTGTTAAATCCCATTAATGAATTGTTCATCATATAGGATGATTTTCAGTTCTAGGGTTTCTAAATGATTCTGATTTTTACTTTTAATTTATCTGTTGAGATTCCAAACTTGTTCACTCATTGTATCTATCTTTACCTCAAGTCCTTTAAATAAATATGATTGGGCCTTTAAAGTCTTCATCTACTAATTCCAGTACTGTACCATTCTTTGGTTTGTTTCTGCTGAATGTTATTTTCTTTCACTATGAATTACATTTTTCTGCTTCTTTATATATCTAACTTAAAAATGTTATTGTGGGTTTTATGGATAATACACTGTAGTGGGTTTATATTATGTTGCCTTTTAAAAAACATTATTAAGTTTGGTATACCAAATGACTAAGATATCATTTAGATTCCTTCAGGTTTTGTTTTGTTCTTAGGGTGTTTCAGTTTTTGTTTTCTCCTTATTTCTAGAGAATCACCTTATATTATGGCTTGGTTCTTACTATTAAGTCTTGACCTTCTTTGGATTTAAACTAGTTTGCTGAAGGTCTCTGTGAAGTCTCTTCACTGTTGTTGGACTTAAACTCCAACAGTTTCATGGTCTATGATATTTTTGTTCATTTCTCAGTCCCTCACTAACCATCCTCTATAACGCTTTGTAGACTCTTGTCCTGCACATGTTCATCTTAGGCCTTGAATAGTTTCCAGGGGAAATCCCCACACAAACATTTGGCACCCCCTTCTCAGATAACTTTACCTTTCCAGTATCTCTCCTTTTCAGGGCTCAGTCCACAATTCCAGCCACATCCTCAACCCATATTCCAGTCTTGGCTTCTCAGTTCATCAAGTGCCAGATGTCAGGTGTTCTGCTAGGGCTCCAACTCCATGTGCCAAATAAAACTCTAGCAACAGTGGGTCTCACCTCGTATATTTTTCATCCTTCAAGTATTATAGTCCTTCATATTTTGTCATTCAATGCCTGAAAATATTGCCATATGTAATTTGTTCACTTTTATAATTGTTTATGGTAAGAGGGCAAATCTGGTAACATGTACTCTTAAATGCTCTTAATTTTGTCAATCTTTGAAATTACAATAAAGTGTGTGTTTATTGTCACAATTGAAAAAAAAATTATTGGAACTCTTACAGTCATCTCCCATAACTAACCCCTGTTTAAGCTCACCAATGTTAATGTCACGGTGTGAAACTTTCCTTACCATATCTCATTGCTCATGTGGATAAAATACAATTAGATAGGAATTTGCTTTGTTTTGTTTTTGTTTTTTTAAAAGATATAAGTTTAATATACATGTAAGTTAGGTGGTTTTTATCACCAATCAGTATAATGATGTACATCACCCTTGACTAATAATTATAGATCCATTTCATTCTCTGAGTGATCATAACAATTTTCTTGTTAATAAAAATTTTAGGTCATTGTCACTGCAAAATATATTCAGTAAACATCTTATTCTTTTTATGTTTTCTCTGTATGATAGATTTCTTTCATGTGGGATTGCTGGGTCAAAGTCTAAAACACATTTTAATATATTTTTTTGATTACTTTCTGAAACGTATAAGCAATTCTCTTTTACTAGCAATGTATGAGAATGCTAATTTCCCTGCCCCCTTGGCAAAATACATTTGGAAGTTGAATATATCTCTTTCCTATCAAATTCCTTTTGAAAACTGTTTATGGAAACAGAGTTTGACTGAGTTAGAATAAAAGACTGTTCCAAATACATTAAATTGTTAAAAATAAAATATATATAATCTCACAGATGAATGAGAACATTTGAAAAGTGACATGGACTAGTCAATAGAAACTAAAGCCACAAAACGTATAATACAGAAAAGGAAAATGAACATAATATTTATCAAGGCTTTCTTTTTTGTTTTACACATGCTTGCGTTATCCCATTTAATGTTGGAAATGTAATTTTAGTGTGGCTTTTTTTTTTTTCATTGGCATGTTTACTTGACAGTAAACAATTTTCAGAATAGAAGACTTACAGTCATGAGTTAATGACTGAAAGTCTGCCTGAAATTATTTTACCTTAAATTGAATGTCCATTTAGCAGATAATGATTTTTCCCAAGGTCAGCAGCAATTAATTTGAAGACATTTCCTTTTTGATTAGCAATTTCACTGACATCATTAATCACAAATGGTCCATCTCCCTGAGAAAGGTTAAATCTACAAATCTGTTAAGTTCTGAAGAACAACTTGAGTTTGTTTTATTAATATTTAGCTTTCCTTTGTCTTTCTATATAAGACAAGAAATATATTAAATAGAAACTCTTGAAACCTATGTTGACTACTTTGGTTTTATTTTCAAACTGATCAATCAAACCATGTTGGAGTTTTGCCTTTCCCTTGAAGCTCAAAACAGAGGTTATTTAATCTTGTCAAAATCACAAGCAAAGACAATCTGTCAACAAAAGCAGATCAGTGAACTCCTCACATGCCCCCTTAAAACCATGAAAATTACATCTTATTAAGAACATCTGAGTTTGTCTTATGGTTCTATATACCACAGCATGTTTGTGTGAAAGATTCAAGAATGTGTTTCCACAATAGGGGTATAAATTATCTGATTCTTAGAATTTCCTTAATTTCAAATCAAGTTGATACCTTGTTAATGTATAGAATTCTGCAATATTTTAAGAGCCATGGGTACTCAGAAATTTGTTATTTCAGTCTAAGGTGACAGAAGAACCATATATTTAATCTACTCTGTATTTTAAACAAGATATATTTTAAAATTTTGTTTTAAGGAATAACATTTTTTTATTTGTGCTATCCACATCATATGCAAAACAAGAAAGTTAGTGTGAACATATCTTTATTAAGCTATCTATTCACCATAGTGTTTCCAAGCCATTCCTCCAAATTTTTCCAAATTGAGTTGTTTCATAGGGCTGAAGGAGTGAAAAGGTATTGTAGTTTGTTTTTGTTTTTTTTTTTTTTTTTTGTAGGAAGGGTTATTGAATGTAGAATTTTGAAAATGGTAAGGGAAAGAAACAATGATGGTCCCTAGAAATGTTTCTTTGATCAGAAGGTGGATGATGCAGAAGATCAGAAGTTGTACCTTTGTTACGCATTGTACTCATAACAAGTATCATGTCCCTTGGAGATTCTCCATAAATGTATGATGCTGATGCCAGTACCATACAAAAATCACCGAACATGTGTTAACAGTTTACTAGGGATTTGTGGCAAGAGCTACTATCAATATACAAAATAATCTACATCTTCTTCCCAATTATATACCACAAACACAAGTTACTCAATAAGCATGTGGCAGTGGACAGTTTAGGTTAAAAGTAAATATAAAAGGAGACATCGATATAGTGGAAAACTAAATGAACTTTCCTATCAACTAGAACAGGAAAAGAACCCCACAGGAATAGTAAGCAGCAGAAACTTTGCTTTATTCTTGTTTCTACTCAAAAGTAAGCCTCTCAAAGACTTAAAATTGCCATTTCTATAGTATAGCACAATACTCTATAACAACTTAGCTACATTGCATTAGTTACCAACTAATGTACATTCATTATACAGATTTTATTTATATGCTTTTGAAGGCAGGGATTTTTATTGTCATTGTACCTCCATAATTTTTGTGTCTCATTCATAGTACATGCTGAATAAAGGTTTGTTTATGGGAGAAGATAGCAATATATAACAGTCAAAGAATTAACATCCATATTGTATAAATATGTTCTCCAGATCAGTAAGAGAGTAAACAGTCTGTTTAAAAAGCAGGGAATAGATACAGGAAGGCAATTTATAAAATAGGGACAGACACTAAATGCCCAGTAAACAAAGGAGACTATGCTGAGCCTTATTTGACATAAGAGAACTGGAGATTGAAACAACAACCAAAAAAATTATTTCACACTCATCAGATTAGAAAAGTTTAACAATATTAAATATTTGGAATGATAATAGGGGAATAGAAACCCTCAAACGGTATTTTGAAAATATATTTTATTCCAAAATCTTTGAAGAGTAATTTGGCTTTGTCTCATAAACATATACACACTCTAAGATCCAGTAATTTCACTTTGACTAGCAGAAAAAAACTTGCATATATGAACAAAGAGACAAAGATGAATAGAATAAACTGAAATAATGTGTAAAAATATGTATGACCTGAAAACAACTAAGGGAAAAAAGAAAACTGCAAAATTACATATATGTGTGCATGTCAATATGATAGTATGATTAATTAAGTTATGAAATGCTCAATATTATTTAAATATATACATAAGTGGGTATAGCTCAAAGATGGCATTGTTTCCTTGGGACAAGCAAGAGTTAGGTGTACACCTAGGAAAGGAATTTAATAGATTAAACTATGTACATAATATTTCTTTACCCTTTGTTTAAAAATATTACAGGATTTGATTGGTGGATACACAGGTATTTGTTGTATTCTCCGGATTTTTTTCTATTTTTTAAGAAACATCGTTTATTGTATTTGTATATCATATGTATTTTGCTAGTTACAAGGTATATGATGTTCCATAATCCCAAATTTAAATAAAACTCTACAGAGCCAAAGCCAAAAAGAGAGAGATACGCAAAATCTACTTTATTGCAGTGAGGTTTGAAAAACATTACGTCGTTCACGTAGATGTCATAACTCAAAACCAGAATGAATACCAATAGAAAGCTTTACTTACTTAATTGCTAAACTGGTTGCCATCACTTCACCCCTGCATTCTAAGTGGACAATTTTCCCATCTTCTATCATCTCAGATATCTGCTCTGAAAAATCCCCATTGCTGTTGGATGATTTCACAATTTATGGAAAACAAAATTAGATCACACATTGACTCATAAAATTATTTATTCCAGTACAAACACTCTGGTGACACCTTGAAATATCTATAGATATAATGTTTGTTTTAACTAACTTGTTAAAATTCAATCAATAGAAGTCATTTTCTTAAGTTTTTATATGCTTACTTATTTATTTGTTTTTAAGCTAACCTAAAATCTTGGAAACTACCTTTCATTTACTCAAAGAAGATTTCCCTTTTTCAGAATTTTTATTATAAAATCATTGTATATTGTCCCCAGGTGTGCAACATTGACATCACAAGTTTCTACCTGGACTTGATCTTCAGATGATGGGCAAAGAAAATGATTGTATTGAATCTAAATTAACAAAAAATTTATTCTCTGATCATAAATTAAAGAGATATTTAGATTACATGTGATGACTTAATGCAATCTGGACTGAAAAAAATAGCACAAAAGAAAGGACATATTTACTTGAAATTTTTCTTTTACTATTGTTGTCCTACAGGGCAGAAGGAACATTATTAATAAGAGGTCACTTTGATTTGGTGATCAATGCCTAAGATCAAGTTGGTGTTGTGTGCCCATCATTAACAATTTTCTGTAAATGGAAGTGCAAATTGAACTTTTCATCCTGTCATGACATCCAAATTTAGGGTTTCTCAATGATTTCTCATGTTCTGCCTACAACTGATTCCTGGGTGACTTTGAGCTGACTTAGCTCCAGAATAGCTGGTATTTTTGAAGTCTTGAGGGGAAATGCATGTTCAGTCCCACATTCTAGAAAGCAGAGGTAAAATTTTAGATTCCATTTACATTTCTATAAACTATCTTAGCTTGCATAAAATTTTCTCATCTAATGTTTGTTAGTTGCATTTTATTGGTAAAATAATCTATGGATCCTACTGGTCTGTAGTTACAAATGTATTAAATGATTTTAATTGTCCCTGCATAAGTCAGGTTTGTCTACTTTGATTTAGGTCATTAATTGATACGTTGTGAAGGAAAAGCTGTAGTTCAGTGTATGTCTACTGATGCATCTATGACAAAAGTAAAGCAATTACACAGAATCTGTTTGAACAATAAGGCACCAATAGAAATAACAGAGACAGGTTTGGAGGAATGGGTAATTTATAAATTGAACTTGTATTTCTTGTATATCTCCTGTTAGTTTTTTTGTTTGACACTGAATAAATACCAGTATACATCTCTATATCACAGTAGATTTCCTTACTGTCTTCTAACAGTTGATTTTCTTACTGTCTTCTGATCACAGTAGATTTTCTTATCATCTTCATTAAAATTTCATCATTCTATTGTCTTTGATAATTATGAGCCAATCTGTCTATAATGTGCTTCTGCTGCTTCTTGTGAGTAGAATACATTCTGCATGTAGGATCTTCATTGCATTCTAGCAGCACCATAAACTTTTCAACATTGGGTCTCCTTTGATGTAGTCTGATAGTATCAAATATATTTAACTATAATTGTCTAGCTTCAAAATACCTGAAGTAATAATGCCTCATTTTTTTTTTTTTTGGAAGTTTGCTAATACAAATCGGTTCCTACTTTATTCTTACTGTAAATATTAAAATTTGCCCAATAAATTTCATTAAATAGGCCACATTCAAATGTCTTCTGTATAAATGACACCTTTTTGTGAAAACAGAAAATTTGTAAATTTCTAATATCAAATCTAAAATACTAGTTTTTTCCAGGTTTTAGTTTGAAGAAATAGCATGTGCAATTGAGACAGCATACTATGACAGTTCAGAGCTGACTTTGAAATCAAGCAACTGAAGCTTCAGTTCACAAAATCTAAGACTTTCACAAGCTTTTAATCTATGTATAGTAACATGCATACAATTATAAAAATAATGGCTAACTTTTTACTAGGTGAAAAATTAAGTAAATATGCAGGTAAAGCATTTAGCAAAGGACCTTGCATATAGTACATTTATTCTGTTAGTCTCTGTTTTTACTGGAATGGATGATGGAGGGAGTGGCAAATATAGCAGCATAAACCCAAGCCACAGTGTGTTAAGCATGATACGTACTTGATAAATGTTAGCATTATGAATATGAGTAGTAATCAGGATTAAATACCCAGAAACAATATTAAAGTTCACTTGCATTTCCTCTAAATTATTCTGCATCCTGGTACTTTTTAGAAAACATTTTTTTTAAATAAGATATGTAAGGACTAGAAGTTTATCTTGCCTTTGCTCTGTAGCCAGTAGGGTATCTTTGAGACATCTCAAATTTTAGCTTGAAAATAGATAACAGAGGTTAATGTGCATTTTATTATTTAAATTTCTTATGATGCATGTAAGTTTGTTGAAATCTAAATTCTTTATTAGTCCTTTTAAAAAATCTTAGCAAGATTATTTGCATTTTATTATCATAGTCATTTTAGATAGCCACCATATATATGGCATTATAAATCTCTTGAATGTTGTCTTACTCTTGAGTTTCTTTTATTTGCAGTAACCACAAATATTTAAAGTCTTAGGCCACTTAATATATGAAACCTGGAATTATTATTTGTTATTATTATTAAATTATTATTTAGTTATTTGTGAATATTTTACCCTCAATCCACCTCCATATTAAGTATTTTATATTTTTTCCAAATCACTGCAATTCAGTTGCTTTCATTTTGTAGCTTTAGATGTAAAAGTTTTAGCGGTACATGTAAGATATTTTAGTAGCATAATTATCAGGCCATATCAGGCCATATTTCTAAAAATCAGCAAAATAATATGATACACCATTCTGAAACTGTACATCACTGACTAACCTAAATGTTTCATATTCTGAATAATGTATATTTTAACATAAAATTTCCCCTTGAAAAGCAAATAAAGAACAAAGTAAATAATGTGACATTTGTTACATAAATTCTTGCAATTAGTTAAGTGCTTTATATCCCTTATTTTATTTATTTAGATCTGTGAATTAGGCATTATTGTACTTATCTTACAAAGAAAATATTTGGTGAGTTTTAGTGATTTGCTAGATTTAAACTTGGTTCTCCTTGGTACTTAAATGGAACATATGAAATGAGCATTATTTAATTAGAAATTGAGGAAGAAAAGGAAACACTACTATATATTCTAACATTCTTAGAAGGGAAAAATAATATCTTCTATTACTGTCTTAAAATTATTTTCTTGATAAGAGTTTATACATAATTCCATGCCTTTTTAATTTTGAATCTATTACTCCTGATGCCTAAGCCACTTTGGTCATTGTTAGGGACTTCTTGAAAAGGCTTTGTACTCAGAGAACTGTTTTAATAAATTTTTAAAAAGTGTAGCATAATGTCTAAGGAGTTTTAATACTGTTTTCATAAAGCTTAAAGAAAAGGCTATTTTTAACCAAGGAAGATAGTCTTTCCTTCTACTTAAAAAATAATTCTATTTATGATTTAACAGTGTATCATTAGGGTAATCTAGCATTGTCATATCTAGTTCAGAAGGGTGGTAGTTTGGAGAGAAGGTGAACTTGGAAGGCAGAGATACATGGGCTTAAATCTAGTATCTGCCTTTGATCCCTTGTGTGGTCTTGGTCAACTTATTCAACTTTTCTGAGACTCAGTTTTATACTATATATAATAAAAGTAGTAATTTTTACTTTGGGTGATTCTGATGATAATTAGATTAAAATATATAAGATATTCACATTTTTCTTACCTACAATAGTCATTATTATTTGATAGTTTTTCATATTTAGTTTTGTCCCAGAAATGAGAAATCTATTATATATATTCTTTTCTGTTTGTGAAGAAAAGTATTTGAATAAAATCATAATCAGTTCCTTTATCTAACTCTTCTGATTTGAAGCTGTTTAAAATTGTGCAGCAGAAATCATAATATTTCTTACCCATACTTTATTAATCCCTGCAATTTCGTTGAAGAATTAAAGATCAAGCTGAAATTTCTAATTAAGAAACTCAGATATGAAACCTAGATGGTTATTATAGATGTCAGAGATAACAATTTCTGTTTTTGAAATGGTGATTAATGGTGAAAAGCAAAATACCTCAAGGTATCTATTTTGTAGGAACAAACTTGACAGTACATGTGAATATTTGTACAAGAGTCTTCCTGCACATAATTTGTAGTGCAAAAAGAAAAAAAAAGAAGTGAAATTCACAACAATCTGATATCTGTCGATAGAGAGAAGATGAAATACATGATTTACCATCCATATAAGGCAACCATTAAAAATTGGCTCAGATCTTTATAAGCTACTCTAATCTGGTTAGATTTTCAAGGTGTAAGATTATATGAGGAAAATGCTAAAAACTGTTATGCGTATGTGTATATCTTATATATGATTATAAAGTAAAGCCTGAGGAAAAGATTGGTACAGTGTAAAAATTAGGCTATTAAGGTGGGAGTGAGAGGTTACAAGGTGTTGGAGAATAGAGGGGGATGTAAAGGAAAACAAAAACTATAGCAGAATAAATATATGCAAGGCATAATAAAAACAGAATACAAAGTTCTGGCTATGACAAATAAGTAAAGTTGAATATGCATATCTACAGAGACATCAAGGGTATGAAAGGAAACATTGTTTTACTCTTGAGAAGGGGATGTCTATTATTTTGTTATTAATTAAAAAAAAGGAATAAAATATCTGAAAATAAACACAAAAATTGGTATAGAGTGAATGGTAATAGTGGTGAAATCATTATTTGTGGAGTGGCCACCTGATCTGAAGCACACATATGTATATCCGTGTACCATTATGAAATATTTCTAAATAACAAAGAAATCAAAAGTAATATGTGAGGAAATTTGCAGATTTGCAGTATTCCTTTCTAGAATCAGCAAACATTTTCAGTAGAGTCAGAAAATATTTCAGGCTTTGGAGGCCATATAGTCTCCATCATAACTAATCAGCTCTGCCTTATAGTGAAATAGCAGCCATTGATGATACATAAACAATGGAGTATAGCTGTGGTCTAATGGAATTGCAAGTACAACAAAGGCAGCAGGTTCAATTTGGTGCAAGGGCCATTGTATGCCAACCTCACATCTACAATGACCAAAGGAAAAAGACGGCTTTTGTTCACACCCAACCCAAAACACATGTGCTAAGGAGATAATACAAATGAAGTCTATTTGTAAATAGCAGTTCCAATCCAGAAATTTTTAGTATTATGTCATTTTAAATAAATATGAAATTGAAGGCGGGGTTCCTTGGAGGCAGGACATTATGGAAAATTTTTACATTTTTTTTTTCAAATAAAACTCTGGTCAGCTAGAGAGTTTAAGGTTGTTCCATTGTTTGGCTCCTTCATTTTGCATATTTGATTACTTTTTCTCTTTTCACTGAGAATTTGAATTTTTTTGTGTGTGTTTTCTTTGTGTTGATTTTGTAAAGCAGTTTTCTGAGAAGCTTGGAAGGACTAAATTATAAATTCATGTTTCTATGGTCTCAAATGGAAAAATATACCTACCTTAATATTGTTCAAAAATTAATAGTGGCCTGTAATAAGAATCAAACTCTAGACTCTGTATAAAATCTATGTGAGCTCTCTAACATAAGGGGATTCTAGAAAGATCTCTAATTCTTCCTTAGTCTGTGAAATGGAATGATGAAGGCTGTTTATCTGGGGCACTAGTTTACTATTATAAACACAGTAGATTGTAAGGTAGTCTGGAAGAGTTTGAAGAAGAATTTAAAAATTTGGAAAGAATATTTCTAGAAAGAAAAAAACATAAATCTAAAACATCTACTTGTCCATGGCAGAAATAGCAGAGCATATAAAACAAACAAAAAAAGGATAAGAAAACTATGTTAGTGAAAAATTAGGTGATTAAAAAGTGGGAGGGAGGGACAAATATTTACTCAAGAATGGAAATATAATTTGCTAATTGAATCTTCAGTGAATAATATTCCCATGAGCCTAGTCATATAAATACCCATCATTGATTTAACCAAAAATAGGTATGTACCTATATTAAGAGAATAGAGGGAGAGGAGGTGATAAGTTACAAGAGAGTGAAACCCTACATATTCAACCTCTATATATTACTTTTTAGTATAAAGTCTACATCTATAAGTAGGTTGCTGAATCATCATACTGTCTCATGTTGCTTCCAAATTAAATACAACTAGATTTGGCAGCTTGAACCAAAGATAAATCAGTCTAAATCAGTCTATGTAGAAGTATGCTTGAATCACAGCAGGTTCTGAGAATGATGGAAAAACCAAGCAACCTTGACTTAAGTGCTTTCCAAGTATGCTCATTGTTCTTTGAGGATTACTTGTAATATCACTTT
The DNA here is from genome assembly GCF_009834535.1 of Camelus ferus. Lineage (NCBI taxonomy): Eukaryota > Metazoa > Chordata > Mammalia > Artiodactyla > Camelidae > Camelus > Camelus ferus. The sequence goes on from NC_045720.1 coordinate 21,078,403, forward strand.
TGAAGTTTTAGAGATGGAAATTTTTTTTCTGAATGAATGGCTACATCAAAGAAGGTCTTTAAGAGCAATCTAATGACATAGGTTGTTCAGAGGTGGTGGACTCTCAAGAGGAGTATCTTCTGGTCATCATCAGAGTGCCCTCTGGTGGTGTAGTTTAGTAGTTTTAATCCCTTCTCACTTGAAAGTGAACAGAAACAATAGAACTTCATTCAGTTTCTAAAAGAGGCTTTTCAGTCACTGGCAGCAACCCGCAACAGTAATTTGCAAACCCTGCCCTTTATTAAAATTCATTGTTGCTCTCAGAGTTACAGAACTATAATTTGAGAGAGCTGAGCAAGACCAAGACGAAATAACATTTTATATAATCACTTTCAAGAGCTGCTATATAATTAAACACATGTGCAATTAATTTTAAGCAAAAACAGCAGCCATTATGCAGTGAAAAGTTGCTTTATACTAGCCCTGGTTTATAGCAACAGAATGGATATGATGTCAAATGTTACAATTTGGCATGATTCCAGTAAATTTACAATTTCGTGGAAGTACCATCAATAGAGCATTGTTTTTGCTTTACTTTACTTTTCTCCAGCTTTGTGGCTCTGTTTTAGCAGCAAAATGTGGCACATTAGTTGTAGCAGTTTGGACTATAGCTGTAAGGTGTGTAATACCACGAAATCTATGTTGACATTTCATTTATAAAACAGAAACAGTCCCACTCACCTGGGGAAGAGTACATAAAAATTTGTATATTTAACTTTTCCCCTTTCTTGTATACAATTTATTAAGTGCATTTGTAAAATGAACTAATCATGCAATGACTTGATTTACATGGAATATAATAAAAATGAATCATCCTTCTGTAAAGCTTTTTAAAAACATACAATTTTTATTTCAAAAAGTCGCATGTTGTCTCTTTGCATAAAGCTGAGATTGTAGTAATAACCAAAGTTGAAAGGCAAGGGCCACCTTGAAACATTATGACATTTTATAATTCTGATGAAACTTCATTTTCAACACTTACAGATTAAATTAAATACAGATATATCCAAAAACTTGTGTGAGGAATGCACAAGTTGTTTTTTTTTTTTTAATGATGCATTCCTTGGTAACAAAGTTTTCTTATCTAATAATCAAAAACTAAAACGGCCATTTGATAAAGTATTCTTATCAAACAAGCAAAAAATAAAGCAAGCTATCAAACAATTTATTTTTTAGCTCAAGATCTAGTTAACGTTTATTTGGATCATTCTGGGATACCTAAGAGTAGAGATATCGATTAAGGAGAACTCAGATCGTAATTTTGAGATTTGATGTTTCCACTTTCAATTAACCTTTGATGGTGAGCTACAGGTGGATTTTGAAATTGTTTGATACAGGAAGACAACTGTTATAAAATGCAAGTGACTGTATTCTCAATGAACATCACTACGTTCTTGAAATGATGCCAGAAAATAAAGAAGTGCAAAACTCAGCTTTGAAATAAGAAGGACATTTATAAGTAGCCCAGAATCCTTCTTCAGAGCTATGACCATAGGGAATTATTTGAATCTGTAAGTAAGCCCCATGTAGTGCCATCTACTTTAAGATAATACAGAATGATTTAATATGAAACTGTCTATAGAAAGAGTTCTGAAAGAAATAAAAATGCTTTGGAAGACTTCCTTCAACCTGAAACTCCTAAAAACTTTAATGTTAATTTCCTCCTTTTAACTTTCTACCCTAACCTAATTAATTAATTCAACTAGCACTTAGCATTATCTATGTGAAGAATTGCACAATATACTGGAAACCACTAATGAACAAAATAATTATAGCCTCTACCTTGAAGAGATTTTAGATGCTCCCTAAATAATAAAGAAGTAAACCAAGTTCAGTAATTATTTTTGCATAAATGATGCTAAAGACTGGGGATTAAAAAAAAAAAAAAGCCCTCTTTGAGTCAGTGACAATTAAGGTGAGACTGGAAGGAGGGAGTAAATATGGGGATGGGTTTGCTTTGTTTCAAAGGAACTGAAAGGAGGCTTGTTTAGCTGCAGTGCAGTGTGTTCTAGAGCACATAGGCATTTTAGGCCAAGGGTGGTATTATAAATGAAATGAGAGTCATTAAAAGGTTTAAATTGGAATGCCATGCTCTGATTTATCTTTTAAGCTGATTACTCTTAAGAGCTGTGTATACAAATGGATTGCAGGGAGGCAAGAATGGAAATAGGAAGGACAAGTAGGAGCATATCACAGCAGACAGGTGAGAGATTTTGGTGGTTTGAAATAAAATGGTAGCAGTTGAGATGGAAAGAAGTGAGCAGATATTTGGAGAGCAAATATGGTAGAACTTGTAGATGAACTGAAGAAAGGGAATGAGGGGAGTCAGAGATATATGGACAAACTCCTAATTTTCTCTTCTTAACAACTGGGAAGATGATGGTGATTGTTACTGAAGATGGCAGTCTGAAGAAAAGGCATGAAATCCATTTTGGACATATTAAACCTGAGATGCTCATGAGGCATCTAAATGGAGATGTTAAATAAGTAGTTGGGTGTATAAATCAGAAGCACAGAGAAGAGATTTGGGTTGGAGGTAACTGTGAAATTTGTCAACATATAAACAAGCACTGTTCTTATTTCTCATGTTCTAATAACCAGGACAGCTTGACCTGAGAGAGCAGTTTCTGCAATAGGAAGCAGCATTTTCAGCTCCAAGTATTTCTTTCCATTTTTTAACCTTTAGTAAGTCATTTTATTATGTGTTCCATTTTCTCAGAGCTTCATAATGTGATGGAAATTATAATTTCCAAGGTGATGAGATTCAACATAGTGCAATGGAAAAAATCATTTACCTAAGATCAAAATTTATATCCACTGCTTATTAAGTGTGTGACTTTGGGTGGGCTGCTTAATGTCTCTGAGCCTCTGTTTACTCTCTCTGAAAATAGGGGAGTCAAAATACCTTCTGTTCCAACAGAGTAGGAATACGCATATTTTGCGTTAGGGAATCTAACCTAAAATATATCACAGTAAAAAATGATATAGCAGTTTTTAACTTGAGATTACTAAAGAGAATTAAGTTGTTAATACCTGACTATAGTTTAAAAAGTTATCCCACCCAGATCACCTTTGCATATTAGAAATACACAATATTAGTGATATCATTACGAAAGTACATTTATTTCTGATTAGCATAAGAATCATAATTAATACTGAACATCTATTGGAATTTGAAAATTAGAAGGAAACAATTTATTGCAGTCAAAATTAAATGGTTGATTTCCCTCTTTAGAGCTAAGCAATTTCAGATTATAGTATCTTTAATATTGGCTCTGTTTGATGATTGTGGGTATTTTGATAATCCGATATATTTTCCAAATGAAAACAAGATATTAACTAGGTTAAGTACAGAATCAGGGAATATGCTGCAGTTTCTGAAATGGTCAGCAGAGAGCCTCAGTAAGGCTACTTTGGTTACATTTCCTCAGGTTCTATAAGGGAGTAATGATTAAGTAGTAATAACAAATATTGCAAAACAATTGAAACAGTTATCTAGTTTGTCCCTCAAAGGTGCTTAATACTCAGTTAAGATGTAGTAATGTGCTTTATTTATGAAAAAAAAATATGTCCTGTATTAGTGTATGAAGTGGAAGGAAAGGAAGGGATGTTTTAAATATTGGTCAGGGACCTTTCTATCAATTTTGTATGTGAATTATATAGTAAAAAGTTCAACATATTCCCCAAGATAAATATTTTATTTTCCTTTTGTTACAGTGAAGCATTGCAAAAGCTATTTTGATATAATCTTTCCTTCTATTAGGAAATTAAAACTAATTCTGGAATGGACTTTGTATTGTTTTTAAAGGGTAAAATTCAGTTTGAATAATAAAAATGTGTGCTTTATTATGATAAAATGTTTTAAATTTAGATTTTTTTTATATTGGCTCAGAATAGTCATGGTAGCTATTGAAAATACAGAAATAAACCTATTTTTATTGTTTTTCCACTTATAAATGTAAAAACTCAAATCCCTGCAAAATAAATTTCAAGTGTTTTTTAAACCTATTGAAATAATGAGTTTGTTCCTTTGTAAAATTTGACCAGAAATGACTTGATTTACATATGATCATATAAAATTTATTTTAGAGAGATGCAAGAGATGGAGACAACTCTAGAAATCTCACTTGAGAGTATTATGATTTAACAGGATGATGGCATATGTACAGAGTAATTGTGATAATAAGTAACAATAGCTCATGCTTAGTGATAATCATGTGTCAGGCAATGTGCGAAGCATTTTATCAGCACAATACCATACAATCCTCATAACAACCATGTTTAGTGATTATTATTATATAGTTTGCATATAAGAATATTGGGGCTCATGGAGATTGTGACTTGCTCAAGGTTACTCACCTAATACATGGCAGACCTAGAAGGGGAATCCATGTTGGTCTCAACTCCAAATCTACATGGTAACCGGTACACAATAATGTATCACAGGGTGTGTTGATCTTTTTAGATATATAATAATAAGTATTTATGTATTGATTACTGGAGCATTAATTTATTCATTTAAACTATCCTTTACATATTAGGAACAACTATATTTACTAAGATTCTGTAAGGTATAAAGGTATGTGACACCAGTGCTGAGTCTACCTAAGGTGTTTTGTTCAGTGAATTGATTTTTATATAAAAACAATCTTTACACTTAATGCTTTCCACAAGGAACAGAAATGATGTTGATAAATCAGATAATAAATTACTGAATATGAATATAATAATTTACAACTATTAAGGCTATGTTGTAAACATGTTTAATGATATGCATGATTTTTACAATCTATTATTGATAGAAAAATAGATTATAAAATATTCTGTGCCACATGGTCTTTTTTTTATAACGTGTATATCGTAAATAAAGCCTGGATATAAGTTCATCTTGCTCATTATTTCTGCATAGCATCATAATACCTATTGTTACTTTTTGTGTGATTTATTATAAAGTTTTTCTATAGTAAGCGATGCAGGAAAAATGGATGTGGGGCATGAGGAGGGCCATGTCCCAGGTCTCAGCTGAGATCCTGGGACATGTCCCGCCAACTGTGGGTCTTTGGCTTTGCACAGGAAAGAATTCAAGAGCGAGGCACATTTGAGTAAAGGTAGATTTATTGGAGAGATATATAATGCATAGAGTGTAAGGCAAGAGAAAGGCAAGGAAAGAGGTCTGGGAGTTGGGTGCTTAGATTAAAGTAAAAATAGATATACACTCCATAGACAGAGTGCAGGCTGCCTCTGAAGAGGATAGAGTAGAAAAAGGGTGGCCAGGCTCAGTGTTGCCAGTTTTTCTGGGCTTGGTAGCTTCACATGCCTATGGATGGGGACATTCCATCTACCCTGGGGAAGGGGCTGGGATTCCCAGGAATTAGGCCACCACCCACATTTTGGCCTTTTGCAGTTAGCCTTGGGACTGTCATTGGCACCTGCAGGCATGTTATTTATCATGCTTATATGTTACAATGAGCATATAATGAAGCTCAAGTTCTACTAGAAGTCAAACCTCCTGCCATCTTAATCCTCAAGGCCAACTGGGAGTTGGATCTTCCACCATTTTGGTGTTAATTACTGTCATTCCTTGAATGCCTGTGCCCTGCCCCCTTCCATCCTGTCTCATAAGTATGCATTATTTTTGTAAGCAGATCATATATATCTAACCAAGTAATATCAAACTGATATATTTAACATGGCTAAACTATTTATGAATGCTTATTCCTTGCATTATTTGATTTGATCCTCACAGGACCTCTGTCTGGTATATAACATAAATGTTATCACTCCATTTAATCAGTGTGTTTATTGAGCGCTTACTGTGTTCTAAACTCTGGGCTGAACTGTAATAATGGACAATATAGAAATGGTTCATGTTCTTATGGAATTTATAAATAAAAGAAATTGTCCCACAGAAGGGTTAAAATACTTATCTGAGGTCAGAGTGGCAGTGTTACCAAACTCAGGATTGGTTGCTCCTTCGAAAGCCAATAATCGAAAGACAAGTGTTAGTTGGAAAGAAAATGTTGCTTTATTCAGGAGGCCAACAACCTGGGGAGAAGGGACACTTGTGTCCAAAAATCAGTTTGGGAAATTCTGCTCCACCATATGTTGACTGAAATAAATGCGCAGCCTAAAAGTTGAGAGTTATGTTTTACTTGGCGGGAGGACTTGAGCCTGGATGACAGCCTCTCAGATCGCTCTGAGGTAGGGTAGGAGCTAGGATATATAGGAGCTTTACAACAAAGACCAGGTAGTTGAAACAATAAAAGATTACTTGTTATCTAAAGAAAACCAGGCATCTCAAGTTAGAATGGGCTTTTCTATGTATGGGAGGAAGCAAACGTTTGGGCTCATTGAATTCATTCCTTTGACAAGCATCTGGCTATCTAGGGCCAGTATCTTGTCCTTTATTATTGTAGCCCCTCAGTGTGCACCATTGTGAGTGGCTGCAGAGGCTGGGCTGCAGGGTTGTCTTCACTGGGGGGTGGCAGTGGCAGCTGATGACTTGATGGCTTCAGCATTCTTTGTTTACTGATGTGGTTTGCAGTATTTTTCATTCACACATGGAAGTTTTTAAAGGGAAAATCATTTGGGGAGGGGTCAGATTCTTCCTTATCTTCCACTGTGTATAGATTTCTTCTGATTGGTTGATGGTGAGGTAACAGGGCAGTGTTCTAGCAATCTTTGTGCTCAACCTAAAGTTATCATCTTCCACATGAGTTGGGGCATTAGTTCCTGTAGAAGAACTCAGAGGTATTGTTTGTATATTTTCCTTGAGGAGAAATATGTGACCCTGCCATATGCTGCGCTATTGTTTCTTGACTGATCCTCTTTTGTTTCTGCATTCCCTCCCTTTTCTGATTAACAACTGTTTGAATCTGCCCTTTGGAACTCAGGGAAGGTCAAGGATGAATGAAGCCTATTTCCTACAAAGAAGAAGCAGGGTCTTGGAAGGGATCTGTATGCGGGAGGGCCCCACAGGGCCCTGCCCAGTTTCAGCAAGACCTGAGCTAGATTTCAGGTCTTCTTTAAATCGCTTTACTGTAAGTTTTAGGAGAACTGTTAAACAAGTAAGTAGAATAGGCAATGATTTTATATATATGAGTAGTGAGCTTAAATTGTGGATGTCATTAGTGCCAGGAAGATGTGAGGCTTTCTGCAATGGTATTAAGAAAAGATTCCTAACTAACATATATAAAATAGATAAGCAACAAATTCATACTGTAAAGCACAGGGAACTATATTCAATATCTTATAGTAACTTATGGTGAAAAAGAATATGAAAACAAATACATGTATGTTCAAGTATGACTGAAGCATTGTGCTATACACCAGAAATTGACACAACATTGTAAATTGATTATCCTTCAATAAAAAACGTATGTATACATACACACACACACACACACACACACACACACACACACACACACACATACACAAACACAAAGAAAAGATTCCTGAGCATGGGAGCAACTTTAACTGACTAATAGGAAATTAGTTTACCATTGGTATAAGACCTTCTTTTCTCTATTGAGTAAACTTCTCAGCTGATTCCATTGTCTTTAGTATTCTTTTGTTCTCTATTTCAGCTTAGCTTTGATTCTGTTGCCATAGTTATATTTTAAAAATATAGTCCTGGTCATGCCTTTTAACTTTTGTGGAAGCTTTCAATGTGCCCCAATCATTGTAAGCTAAAATTTAATCAACAATGTTTATAGTCTGGTCCCAGTATTTCTCTCTTTGCATCTATTTTTTCTATGTGTATGTTCTAAATTCTGTTTAGTCTGCTTATCTTGCCCAACCAAGTCTTATCTATTCATGCTTTCTGGTTTTGCCGAAGTTCCCTCTTGGGAATGCCTTTTATCCCATCTTCACCATCTTTACCCAGCTTTTATGCATAATTTAAGTGCCTGTTCAAATACATTTTTTCTCTGGGTTTTCCAGATAAAATTGTTTTTTCCTCTCTTTTTCTTTGTTTCCATGATCCATTGCATATGCCCCTACTGTCACCTAATATCATAACTAAATATTCAATAGAGTATTCTCTACTAGAGAGTCTACAGAATGGAGAACAGTTTTGGAAAGGCATAATGCTATGTTGGGCACACAGAAATTCAACAACTGAATAATAAATGGAGAAAATATTAATAATTTGTAGAAGTAAAGAAATAAGAAATACATGTGTTGGAGTTAAGAGAATGGCTGTTTTCTCACTTCTTCTTTCTGTGTTCTGAACCACTTAGAATGTAGTAATAGAAGTCATGTTACCCCAAAACTGGGTTCTCCTCTTAGTGGATATCAAGCCAAAAGATCAGGAGAAAGAAGGATTTATTACTTGCAGCAAGTAAGGAGAACACTGGGAATCTTTTCTAAAGCAGTGTCTCCCAGAAGAAAAAAGTTGGGGAATTTTTAAGCTAAGGGCACATGCATATTCATGAAGGGGCTTAAGTAGAGGAGAATTCAGCATAGAATTGGGGCAAAGATTGACAGAGTCCAAGCTTTAGTTGACTGAAGTTATGAGGGTCAGAAAATGTCAATATCATCCCTTAGATTCCAGTTGATCTGGTGGTTGAGCACTTCAGGCTAATTTTTACTATTGAAACAGAACTGGGAGTCTTTCTAACTGATATATTACCTTTGCTGTTGTACTTTCCATTGCCTGATAACAGTCCTTTGTTTCTGCAATCTTTTATTCCCTTAAGGTCATTAATTACTGGGACCTGTTCAAGGACAAGCATCCTGGCAAGGCTTAGACCACAAAATGACTTAGGCCAAAAATGTTTTCTCTTATGTCAAGAAAGCCATGCCTGATTCTCTGTCTCCAGGGACCTCCCTACCCTATCTGCTTATAGTCACATATGGATCAAAATATTAGCTTTATTATACTAAAGCTGGAGAGGAAGCTACAGTGAGTCCAGGAATTAGATTTGGCCTTAACAATTTTAGCTCCTCACAAACATACCTGCTTATCCACAAAGTGAACAGATGGAAAAATGGAAGGGCTCCCCTTTAGGGCCAGAGCCTCCCCACTGAGTTTACTTTGTAGGAAAAAAAAAATACAGAAAAAGTTTACAGACAAATAGCTTAAGGGAAAAAGCGACAAAAGCTATCCTGCAGGCCAACAATTAGATGTTTCCTATGGAGTGAGAAAGGGACTCAAATTTCTTCCTCAAAATTACAAGAGGATGAGATTTTCTAATAAATGGACTGAAAGGATTAGAAAGACAAGTTTTTTTCATAGTCTAAGTTTCCTCTCAGTATGAATTTTATTACAGTGAACAGCTTAGTAGGTATGCTAGTACTAATTGGAAACAATGAGATTTACAGTGTTTATAACCTGTATTTCCTTGAACATCTGTCCGAGAACCACCACACCAGAGTGGTGTATCTAATATAGTATAAGAACCTACAGTGATATATCATTATTACCTTAAGTCCATAGTTTACATTACAGTTCACTCTTGGTGTTATACATTATTTGGGTTTTGACAAATGTATAATGACATATGTCCATCATTATATTATCATACAGAGTAGTTCACTGACCTAAAAAACTTCTTTTCCCCATCTATTTATCAGTCCCCTGCCATTGTTTTCTTTTTCTTTCTTTATTCACATATTTTTGAGTATATACTTTGTGTATAGCAACATACTTTACAAACAATTGGAACAAAAATAATAGATCTCATAGTTTTGGAAATATATTATATTGTTAAAATTATATTTAGTTAAATATAGTAAAGAATTTTAAATATTTTAACATGTACCTTTATGCATTATTATAGTATTATTAACTTTTGACTGTGATAACTCAAGTGCATATGGTAGTATCTTTTGCTGTTTCATCATATTAAACACTCTCATGTGCAGTTATGGATAAGTTTAAAATAATGTACTATCTTGGTGTATCTTTTTTTCAAAGACAGTTTGTACTTGATCCAATGAAATTTCATATTTTTTCATATTTAGGAAAATTAACAGGCATTCTATTCTACCATTTTAAGATTTTTTTATGTTGTTTTTCTAGACTCAGAAGGTGAAACAGTATATACATTCAAGTTAATTGGAATAATGAGATTTGTATGCAGATAGAGCCAACAGATTTGCTAATTTAATAACTTAAGAACCTCTATATATTCATTTATAAATATGTTTACCCTTATTCATAAACATAAACATTTAAAAAATATCTCACTATAAATAGATCTCTTGGATTTAGGGCTATACAGGGCTTTTATCCACCTATAACCTAGTGTACCTTATTTTTAATAAGTGATGTCCACTTTATAGTTCTTTTATCATTTTCCATTTGATATATAAGTTCTGGGTATGGAGTTTTGTGTGAAGATGAAAGATTAAACACTTTGATTATTACTCTCTCCTGAAACCCATCTAAAACATAAAAAGATTTTTAAGCGACAAAAAGTCACAAGAATATAGATAATGGAAGAGGACTGAAACAAAACAAAATTTGAGAGTTAGTAATTAGATAAACCAGTGGTGACAGACTTAGAAGTCACTAGAAGGTTGAATCTTAAGTCACTAGTGGGAAAAACCAAGAAGTAATCCAGTTTATATGCCAGAATGTCCAGAAGATCTCATGAATTGGTGGCATCAGAAACCTTTGAAAGAGACAGTGAAGGTCATGCTTAAAACAGGAAGATTATTTGAAAATTCAATTAAGAAGCACTGAGAGAACCAAAAATATGCAACTAGGCAACTTCTCTTTCCCTATCCCAAGTGAATATTGACAATTTATTTTCTGGAGAGGGTAGAAGAGTCTTTGGATGGTGAGTTTCAAATACAATTGGAAAGAAAGGCACAGTACAAAAATCTGGTAGATTAATGTGTCAGTTCAACATTTTGACACGCCCTTCTTCACACACACACACACACACACACACACACACCATTCACCTCTTAAATCACAGAAAGCTGTCAGCTAGTTCAATAGCTGACAATCTCCGAGTAAATGATTAAGGACTCTTTTATGCAGAATGTAAGGAATCCAATAGAAGATATTTAAAGATAGTGTCATAATGGATCTCTCAACAAAACAATCAAGAGAAATTCCCTATAGTTAAGTCTCTGTAGGTATCAAGTACCACTAGCATCCATTCAGCTTTTTACTTAACTACCTATGAATATTAGCAGAGAAACAGAAATAACCTAACTTCTGAAGAAGTTCTCTAGCATAGAATCTAAGGTTAAACCAAATAGAATATGAAAGTTTTGAAGAAATAGGGTCTATATGAGCAGAAGAAAATTTTAAATTTAAATTAACAAAAATATGAATGTTCCCTAAAAGACATAAAACATGAACATGATGTTATTGAAAAAGAACAAAAAATACTCTTAGAAAATAAAAAAAAAGTCAATAAAAGGGTTTAAAGACAAATTTGAGGAAAACTTCCAGAAAGGAAGGGGAGAAGACAGATACAGGGAATAGAAAGAAGAGATTAAGTATTAATAGTAGCAGTAGTAATTAGAGGAGCAGTCCAGAAGGACCAGTCATTCTTAAAAATCTCATGGATAAAATGAAGGGGAGAAAATCATCCATAATTTTTTTTTTCTAAAGCAGAAGACAGGAGGTTCCATATTAAAATGACCCAAGAAATATCCAGAATAACTAATCAAAATAATTTCTTCCTTGTCAAATAACAACAAAAATCCTATAAACTCTTAAGAATCTATGTATATATATTTTTAGCACAGGAAATATGGAAAAATAAGGTCAAATTCAAAGTATTAACATTCAGAATATCTTTGGTCTTCAAAACATCAGGATTGTCACAGAGCCTTGCCCTCCAAATCTAATATAAATAGTTTCCTTACTAGAATTCTTTACCTATCCAAACTATCATGGAGTTTGAGGCACAGTATGAGGCATTTATGTAAGAAAGAGAGAATCCAAATAAGAAAATAGTTTAATGAAATATATAGAATAATTCCTGGTAATATAAACATAAAATAGGTATCAACTTGTTCATATAGAGATTAGAATATTCTAATTCTGAAAATTTAACTTCAGTTAGCTGAAATTGAATGCTTGATATATCTGAATATATTGGAAAGAGACTCAGACAATTGTCAAAGAGTTGAAGTTGTGTTTTTATTCAACATGAAATAAAAAAGAATCAAAATTATTAACTTCATAGAAATTAGAAACTTATGCAGATAACAAAAGTTTATGTATAATGCATAGCTTTACTAAGAATGCTAAGAATAGCATTTACAATAGTTATCATGTTTACACTGAATGTTTCAACCAAAATTTTATGGAAAGAGTATGTTAGGAGAGGGATAGTTTGGGGTACTGAAAGAGAATAAATATTTCTTTTCTATTGTGAGAGGGTAATTCATATGCCTTAAAAAAACAAAAATCAGGCAATAGTTATGTAAAATAGACAGGTAGATATCAAATGAATTATTTGAAAATAGACTTATAATGGCTTCAAAGTCAAAGTCATACACCATTTGACCTTGTTTTATATCTCTGACCTCATTTTTTCCCAGTCTCCCTCTCAGTCAGTCCACTGGACTAAAGTGGACTTTTAGTATTCCAGGAATACTTGAGACATTCTGTGCTTCAAGGTCTTTGTATTTGCAGTTTACTTTCCTGGAATGTATCCCCCCAAAATATTCTTATGGCTAGTTCCTTTGCCTCCTTTAGTGAGATCTTAACTCAAATGTCACCATCTCAGTGAGACCTTCCCGACCTAACATATAATGAAATTCTGTCTGTCCCATGAAACTTCTTATTTCCCTTCTTTACTTTGTATTTTTCTTTAACATTTATTATCTAATATTACCTAATAATATCTAAATATTATCTTATTTGTGATCTGTATCCCCTCTCGACTACTGCTCACAAGTTTAGGTCACAAGCTCCCTGAGGGAAGGGAGGTATATATTGTTCGCTGCTGTATCCCCAGTGCCTCAGCCAATGTATAGGCATATAATAGGTGCTTAATAAGCAAGTGACCATTAGAAAATATTAATGAATGAATAAATGGAAAAAGAATTTATAGCCTACATTTAAAAGTCACTTCTAAATGTACCTAATGGCAAAATAAAAGAATGAACAAAGTGCCATTTTTTAAAAGCTAAAATAAAGATTATGTTTTTAGTACATGTGAATTCCTTATGTTTTAATCAAATATCCCACATATATTGTATAAGAAAAAATTATTGGGGAAAAGAAGTTAAATATAATTATTGATGTTCTCCTGTGTGAGTTCATGTGACTTGCTTTAATATTTCAAAAAGTTTGGGAAGAAGAGTTCTGAGATTTGAGCTATTTTCCCATCTGACATTTTTTGTGAGACTCCATTTCATTAATAGTTTCATTATGCAGAAGTAAGTTATTGTCATTCAGAAACAGTTTGGAGATATATGCCTTTATAGAGTTTGCATGCATAAATAAGCATATTATTAATAATCAATGGCAATTAGCACACAATGCACTTCCTCTTAAATTTAATTATATGCTTGATTAAGAGTGTTTGGGTACTTAATTAAAATAAGGTCCAATGATACTTAATTCTCACTTATATTCATATTATAATTCTAATAACTCCAGTCCTCACTCAATCCATGCATAGCTCCTATTAATTTGAATCAGAAGTATGCATGCTCACTGAATAAAGCCTGAAATGCAATTGGATAGGTCACATTAGGAAAAATTGTCTGCAGTCTAACAGTATGGAATGAAGAGTCTAGCGCAGACAATTGAACAGAGATAATTGTCGTAATTGGTTTCAATTAGTTTTTCATAGCTCTGGTGAAGCAATTTCTATTGTATACCTTGAGCTATAACTAGTAACAAAACTAGTTAGCACGATTAATAGATATCAATGCTTAAAAAGGTAAAACACATTCTAAATGTTAAGATCTCAGTGCAGATAAATGAATTGAATAACAATGTAAATGCATTGATGGGAAACCTTTGCCTTTGGTAATTGTTACGCGCTTTGAATGGAATTAAATCAGACATGTTCAGTGAACTCAAGCATCATAAGTACATATTTTCTGAGGAAAATGTGTTCATGTAAAAACAGCCCTCTTTTCAGTAAGAAACAAATGACCATTAAATCAATGTGGTGATATCAAGAAACTCACAACATAGTTAAAATCATAGTGAGTTCCTATTAATTTGCTTTAGTAACCCAAATAAATTTTGGTAATGCCCATGGTACTAAAGAAGAAACTGGTGTTAAAAGCCTCATTGGCCTAGTAAGTGACAAAGATAGGATTCAAAGAGAGGTTTATTTGATTTCATTACTGCAGCTTTTTCACTATATTTCCTTTTCTAATGATAAAGTCAACTACAGGAATGCAAATCAACTGCAACAAGCTTCTTATTTGTTTTGTTTTCTTCCACCCTTTCAGAGCTATTCCTGTTATAGGGGAAAGGTTGAGCATTACTCTGGAGGAGTAAAATAGTCAGGATTCATTGTACTTCTTTTCATCCAGGAAACTATCAAGGCCCCAGTTGCCTCTTCCCCACCAATCCCACCCCCAACAAAGATTATTGTCTTTTACTTTTCATCAATATGAGTTTCAAAATTTTTTTCCTCAAAGAAGTTGAAATCCCAAACAGATTTGAAATAATTTGGATTTCTCACAGTTTCCTAACTTTCCAGTTCTTCTTTGAATTAAACTAATTCTTTAACCATCAAAAATATTGAGAGCCCAGTATGTCTGAATTGAAGAGTTTGCAGTTTTAATTATGTACACAAAAAACATACCTGTTTTGATTATGGTCACAAGTATTTGAATGGACAGCATTTACATATTAAGAGATAGATTACAATGTAGAATTTAAAAAGAAAAAGAAAATAAAAAATGGCAGAATTAAATGTTTTAAGACATTTGAGTAAGTGATAATGTATATAATAGAAAATAAAAACTTTTGGTTCCAAAGCAAAGGTGATCACCATGGGCAAGAGTGTTTGGAAAAGCTTTATGAAGAAAGTAGAAATTGGCTTAAATCTCAAAGTATAGAAACATTTGGATAGACAGAGAAAAAATAGGAGATATTTATAATGGTGTAAAGTAAACCTTTGAAGCAAGAATACATATGACATATTGAGAGACAGTGACTTTGACTGAAATAGAACATGTGACTAGACAAGCATAGGGAGATTTAGAAGAAGTATAAATGAGTATGGTTGTGGAAGATCTTGATCATCAAGTGGGAGATTGGATTTTTTCTGTAAGCAGATTTGGAAGGCTTGTATAAGGGTGTTTTGAAAGGATTAACCTATATGACTTAAATAAGGTAAAGAGGAGATTCCTAAATATTGGGCAGTATGATCAGATAAACCTA